>NC_056728.1:1435120098-1435172598 GCF_019279795.1 Protopterus annectens | reverse complement strand
CCCCTGATAGACAGACAGATGCTATATATGGCAGTTAAGTGATATCAGTACATTAGAATATTAAGTGTGCCACATGACTTGCTCACATATTTTTCTTTTCCTTCCAGGGCAATGGTGCATCAGCGTAACCCACCTTATACAGCAGCAGAGGAACAGGAGATCCACCAGAGCCTGGTGCAGAATTTCTCTGTGCTGTTTTCCAGGACCAGCCAGAACCAGCATTAGAGGGCTGCACTGTGGCAAGATCTCGTCCATCGGGTAAATGACATAGGCATGCATAACTGGACATATGAGCAGGTACGCCATCACTGCAGCGATTTAATTAGACATGTCCGGCAGCATGCGTCTGATATCCACAGACAACAGCTTGCCACAGGTGGTGGGGTACCTATCCACCCCCCTCACCAGTGTGGAGGAGCTCCTCCTAAGTGTCGTGGCTCCAGGCCAACAACAACATCCACAAACATGTGTCATCATGGAGGCTGGAGCCACCCAGCATGTTGAAATGGAGTGTGCAGGTAACATGCCATATCTGTAGTTGACTGTTCTCTGTACTGGTAGTTTATGTGTGTGTGTGAGATGTGTACTGTGTGTGTAGCTGTTAACCTGCTTATTCTTGTGCAAGATTGATATTCTGCGTATAATCTGTACACCTGTGAAAGCCAACTGTTGTACTACTGTACTTTATCATACTCACAGTATCAATGGCGCAGTTGTGGCCGCTGGCAATCACTGTCATATTTTTGCAGGTCCCTCTGGAGTGACAGCAAGGCAGCCAATCCATGCTGGTGAGTGTGTAATAACAATACTATTGCTAATGACATGTGCATGTCATATGGAGGTGTAGTCTGTGCACATGTAACACACCTACGCATAATGCATGCTGTGCATGTTTGCTGTGAGACTATGCATATCCCATTATTCTCAGTAGCTGCCTCACTCACATTTAATACACAGAGTATCACACACACATGTGGCAACACAGTACTGGACATTGGATAGGCATACCTGGTACACATGTACACAACACACACATGTTTGACATAGACACTACACCTTAGCCTGCTACACATGTCCAATTATGACACCTGCTGTATGCCCACCCTTCAGTATCCCACTTATCATCTACACAGCACACATAATATACCTGAGGGGTAGAGGCCTATCATGTCTTTGTGCAACATTCTTGAACAAATAATACATTCATGTTAGGCAATGCTCACTATTGGCCACCTTACACACCCATGTAAGAAGTGGCTGTGTAATTGTGGATGTAGTCATGTTACTGCACTTCAGGTACAGCATGTTAGCTGCCTGTGTGGCACACATTATTGTTTACTGACCACAAGATGCATGTTGATCATGGCTCATGTTACTACACCACATCCAGTTCCACTGACCACAAAAGTACACATAGCAGTTATTGTGTAGCACCGTCATGTGTTGTGTGTGTGTGTGTGTGTGTGTGTGTGTGTGTGTGTGTGTGTGTGTGTGTGTGCAAATATATGCACCCACAGCTTGTAACACTTGCACAACATTGTTCTGTCCTTGTACACATTGTGTCCCAGGGGGGAGACGATCACTGAACAACTACACACAAGCATCAAGTACACGTATACTGTTATTAACAAGGGCTGTCTACACTTGCACTGCATGTTCCTGTGCAACACATAATCTGCATGCTGACACATGTGCAGTGATGTTTTTCCTTGTGATACTGTCACCCACCCTCAAACAGTATTGTGTACGTGTTGGATTGCAGGTGCGTGTGTGTTTGTATCTGCTGGACTGAGGAGTGTGCATGTGTGCCTGTGTGCCTGTGTGCATGTGTGCTAACATCGTGTACACATTTGTAAACCGTGTTTCCTGTCTTCCTCTCACAGGTTCTGATGTTGCTCTGGTGGAGTGCATCAGGGAACCTGAAGCCACTGCTGGGGATAGTGATAATGATGATACATGTGTAATGGCACAGGAAGGTGTGACAGGGTCTGTTGTTGGTCAGCCAATCGACACTACACAGCAGTCAAGCCTATCAATGCGCACAGTCATCCTGCCGATACATCCAGTGTCACCAATGTCCTTAGCTGAGGGACAGCATACAGTGGGCATTGACCAGGGTAGTGTGGTATCATTGGCACATGCATCCCCTCACAGCAGCCATGGCCAGATTCCTGACATGGTACCACACAGGCAGATGTCCAGGGGTTCTCGTGGGAGCATCCATGGTCATACTGCCCCGTCAGACGTGCCCACAGAGGTCTTTCAACCTCAGCTATTTTCCGGGCTGTAATGCAGGCACAGGCACATATGGAACGGTACACCAGACAGGGTCTGAGGGAGCTTAGAGCACATCGCACCATTATGAACGCCACTATGCGTGACGTTGTGGCTGCCATCCATAATATCAGCGAGGTCATTGATAGACGTTGGGGGGACACATTTAGATGTCTTCCACAACTACATGTCCATGAGTCAGGACAGTGCAGGATGGTTGAGGCGTTGACGTGGACGTATGCCAGCAACATCATCAGCTGGCAGTTGTCGCAGACGACAACAAACCCGCAGCCACTCCCATAGTGCCAGTACCAGCCACAGCAATGCTGGGTCTGTGCTGTCATTAGACCGTCCTAGAAGACCACGTGCATGTGGCTCTTGATAGTCCCAGCAGGGACATGTGTCCAGTCAACAACCCACTGCCTCTGATGACAGTACCCAGTCTGGCTTAGTACCTGATACTGTCCGTAGCACCCCTGCCAGGCACAGGTACCGTGTCCATGGCCAGAGACAGTGATCTGTACGACCTGGCAGGTACAGTCTGTGGCTGTCCACAAACACACGTATATGGCAGCCACATGGTGGAACTGTGTGCATGCATACACACACACATAATGCTACTACCTAGGGCTAACACATATACACACACATCGCATCAACATTGCCCCATGTTGTACTGTTGTCCCTCACTAACACACACAACATACGTGTCATTTGGATGTGTCAATGGCAGACTCTGGCAAACTAAGTACACACCCTGTGCATATGATGAAACTGTGCCATCTCATGCCATCTGTAACATTGATGCAGGAACAGGATAGCATGGTGCTGATGCACAGGGTGACTACATAGCACTGTAGTTATATTATCATGTTGTTAACAGTAAAGTGTAATGATATCGTTGTGGGTATATCCGAGCATGCATGATGCATTAACACTATGATTGTCATATTAGTTTTGTATACACCAGTGTTAATTTCCAAAGTGTACTGTCTGCACATGTGCCACATGGCTGTTGTGTGTACCTGTGCCTGCATGTGTTGGGGAGTGGACAGTACATGTGTGTTGTTTGCAGCACAGAGTTGCAGGTGTACATTTGTGAACAAGGTGGAGTTGCATTCTCTGCATGTAGATGCTTAGTGCACACATGGGAAGGGTGACATGCACCATGTGACACAGTATTCATACATTGTAGTTCTTATTGGTGGGCACTTTGCATTGTACTACACATATGTTTCACCTGGGGTCACATTTATGTATGACATGGTTTGACAGTATACTGTGGGTGATATGGTTTCCAAATGTCAATGGTCTGCATTCTGGTGGTATACACAACCTACATAGCCTGACATTCAGTGGTCATTACATGGTGTCTCCTCAACTGATACACAGATGTAGGAAACCCGGTGTCAGTGATATCCCTGCAGTACTACACTATACCAGTAGCCATTCTTACTGAGCCCCACACATCCCTGGGAACAATACTCTTTGGCATATAGCAGTCTCACGTACATGCCAACACACTACGGATATGTCCATCCACGTCTGCAAATGCATACAGTGGCCTACAATGCATTCTACACATGACACACCTAACCACCACAAGGGTATCATACAGACAGATAGATACCTGTTGTCCAAGCCATGCTGTATTGCTGTAATGCAACTGTAGTGTTGTCATCGGCATGTACTTAACATAGTATTCCAAAAGTACCATGTAGGTGGTAGCACCCATCATGTTGAACGGGCAATGGTGTGTACATGTGGACAAGTGTTATCTTGTCTATTCTGTGATATTCACATTTCCAAAGGTATTCTGTAGTCCCTTGGTGTATCACCTAAGCAAGAAGGTGTCTGTATGCATATCGGCAAAAGTTGCCATACACCTACACTGGATGTCCATCACTCACAGACTTTGCTGTGTTTTAACATGTCTGACATATACTCCAGACATGAACCCTCACCCACATTAATCTATCAAAGCTTTTGTGGGTGTGCATCACATAGTTGGCCTAGGACACAGATCACTGCAGTAGCCTGCATTGTCACCAACATACATGTATGGCCTAAGGTCTGGGAAGCTGCGGCACATGCTGGCAAAGGTAACAACTGTATTCATATGAGGCAGGCTTCACACATAGGAACTATTAGAGGTCACAGGTACATATCTGTATGTGGCACACACATACCTGATGTGTGCATTGAAATTACTGTTATGATAATATGTCATACAATAATAAAAGCAAAACACACAACACATTGACAAACTGTGTGACAAACAGACACATGGCATTTGTAGGATTCAAACCCCTACCTAACTATGTTATGATACTTGAGAGAGATGCATTAGCGTAGCGCGCTATTCACATTACTGGATGATTTCCCTTCTCCTGCTGTATTTATAGGGTGCTGACATCATCAGTCTTTCCAAAGAGGAATGTATTTCTTTTAGTGTGTTATCCCAGTCTTCAAAAAGGCCATTCCTTTCAAAGAGAATTACATACATACACACCCCCTGACCCCCCCCCCCACACACACACACACACACACACAGCATTTGCAGGATTCAAATCCCTACCTAACTATGTTATGATACTTGAGAGAGATGCATTAGCACAGCGCTCTATTCGCATTACTGGATGATTTCCCTTCTCCTGCTGTATTTATAGGGTGCTGACATCATCAGTCTTTCCAAAGAGGAATGTACATCTTTTACTATCCCTCAGTATGGGGGATAACAATATCTGTGCATTAACAGACGCCTAGTTCAGGGTCACATATGCACACTGGCACTGCCAGGTTATGTTTTATACCATGCTTCATGACCACAGGACTTGTAACACACAACACAAGTAGGGGGTGTATACAACTACCATTGTGCAAAATTGCCTTTTGGCTTGGTGTGTAGTTCAGACCACCCGCCCATACCCAGGAACCGCACTCGGCTTTCCTAGGAACAGTGTAGGATATGAAGGTCTTCACACACACCATTCTAGTGGTTGACTTCAGGTACACAAATACTGACTGGGATACTACTCAGGCCTCAAAAACATTACCCTTCAGCCACTACAATTTGTGAATCCATGTGCTATGGCACAACCAGTCACCACAGCCACAAGGGGGAATACATATTGGACCTGATCATCACCAACATGGGGACTCTATGTTCCACACCAGAGGTAGACCCCTCATTGTTAAGATCAGACCATAAACAACTTTCCCTGGACATCCATATCCCATCACCACCCCCAGCCAAGGAAATCACTGTAAAGAATTTCTCAAAAGCAGACTTTGCACTTGTGAAGACAGGGGTGGAATACTTCAAAGGCCCCGTGCTGGAGGATAATACAGCCCAATCTGCAGAATCCTTTACAAATGCATTCTATGAGCACCTGCAGGTATGCATTGCTCATGCTATCCCAAATAAAACCAAGACTC
Source organism: Protopterus annectens (assembly GCF_019279795.1). Taxonomy (NCBI): domain Eukaryota; kingdom Metazoa; phylum Chordata; order Ceratodontiformes; family Protopteridae; genus Protopterus; species Protopterus annectens. The sequence continues at coordinate 1,435,166,886 of NC_056728.1, read as the reverse complement.
CTCCAAAACAGGAGACCTGTCTGGTTGACCCTGGCCATATATAAGCTGTACAATAGCAGGAGGAAGCTACTACATAACAGAGCAATATCCCACAGAGGGAGGACATCTCTGAACAGTATTGGCAAGACACTTCAATCCCTCATATAATCATCACTTGCAAGTTTTGACAGTGAACTTGACCAGACACTACAGATAATCACAAGGCCTTCTTTAGTTATGTCAGGAATATGTGTGGAACCCCCCCAGATATGCTCTGAATTGTTGCATAACAGCACAAAATATGCCAAGTCTACGGACATAGCCAACACCCTGGCAGACAGAGTCTGCACAAACGTTCCCCCCCTTACCCCCCAAAGGTACAGATGCCCATCCCAAATGAATGTAACCTCCCTGACATCACAGATGCACAGGTGAAAGGTGCCCTCTCCACAGCAAATAACACAGCATATGTATGGGACCGGACGGTGTCCCAGGCTGTGTCCTACACGAGCTCTGAGTAGAACTGAACACTCACATTAAGTCACTGTTCCAACTTAGCCTTACTACAGGATATGTACCCTAAGAATGGCATACAGATACCGTGGTCCCACTCCACAAAGGTGGTGCCACAACGGACCACAGGAACTATCACCCCATAAGCCTGACTAATGTGGTAGAAAAAGCTATGGAACGTATTATCATGGAAGTCATAATCACAAACATTGTGAGCCTCCAGACAGTGGATCATACACAATTCGGCTTTGTTAAGGGCAGATCTTGCCTCTTACACATAGTTCATATCTTTGAAACGGTTACAGAACCCATGGATGAGGGCAAGGTAGTTCACACAGTCTACCTGTACCTTGCAGAAGCCTGCAACACAATACCCCACTCAGGCATCATACATATGCTTACCAGCTTAAATATCAACCCCTATATCACTAGATGTGTTGCTATCTGCCTCAGGGATGGAACCTACATGGTCAGAATTGCAGGTGCCATGTCCAGTTCCAGACTGGTGTCCCACTGGGCTCAGTTCTGGGACCTGTCTTGTTCGGTATGTACTTCTCTGAGGTTCAGACTAACACGGGGGATTATGTCTAACAAACTTCACAGATGACTGCTAACTGGGGGCCATAAGCGACACTGCAGCTGACATTTGCTTCCTCCATAAGGGTCTCACAGAGATGGATGCTTGTTACCAGAGCCATGGCCTCGTGCTACATGCTAAGACATGCATAGTCATCCCCTTTGGGGAAAACAAGGTGCACACAAATTACCACATAAGTGGTGATTCATTAAGTACAGAAGACGTATTTACAGATTTAGGGACCAACATAGATCGTAACCTCTCCTTTACTAATCACATTGACAGAGTCATTGCAAAGACCTTTATATAGCCCTCCTTATCACATGGGGGTTTGCATGTAGATCATGGGAGGTCATTGTGGCCCTCTACTAGTCACTCATCAGGCCCATGTTTGAGTGCAATGCCTCTTTTGGGGTGTATCTTATCCAACACCTGCAGCAACTACAGAGACCACATCAGTACCTCCCCAAGAGGATCATGGGCTACACACAGATGTCCTACGCAGCTCAACTAAAGGATCTCCAGCTCTACTCAGTTGCTTAACGCCTACTCAGAGGCAATCTATGCCTGCCGTACACAGCCATGTCAAACCCAGAAGTAATGGACATGCTCCACCTCATAACATCCAAGACCCTTAGAGCTACAGACTCCAGGGACTTAAACCTCAGCACAAAACTAAATAGGACATGCAGCAGGGACAGATTCATTACCCAGAGGCTCCCCTCACTCCGGAATTGAATCCCAATTAAAGTTAGACATAGCCCCTCGCCAACCCTCTTCCAGCAAAATCCAGCCGCATGGATGGGAAATTGCAAATTCACCCCTGGGATCTCCACTGTGTCCCTGCTTGACAGAGGCACAGCAAACTAGCCTTAAAGGGTGCCTTCTGTGACCTACTTTACAGAGGCACAGTAGGCTACTCTACTGGGGAGGCGGACGCCAAATACACTCTGGCTAGGCTTATGAATTCCCTAGGGCAGACAGCCTAGTATCAACCTCTGCACCTATGTTTATGTTCGGGATGCGCAATATTTGTTGCTGATATTGTTTGCAGGTCTTTATTGCCGTAGCTTTCCCAGTTTCTATGAACAACTTGTGTATCTGCGGAAAATGTTTCATCATGACAGGGTTCCAGTATATTAATATATGTGTCTGTTGTCACTTAACTGTGTGCACAGGGTGGATTGCTGGATCGTGGGAGGTTCCTGGCTTAACACATGCAACTGCCAGATATGTGTGGCTGACTGCTATACTCAGACATGGCCTGAGTGTGTGAGCATGCCCAGTTCAGGCTTTCCATGGTTTGTTGCCTGACATATGTCTCATTTATCCAAGTGTGTGAGCATGCCCAGTGTGACCTTTCCATATGTTGTGATCTGAAGTCCACTACATTTGTGGTTGTGTGTGAACATGACCAATATTGACATTTATACTGTGTGTGTTGGAAGTCATGTTGTGGTCTTACTGCCAGACTCCTTTGTGTCATAACTCAACAGGGATTATGCTGTGCCTGCAGGGTTTCCATGGGATAGTTTGCAAAGACTTGTCAACATTCTTTCATACTGGCTGAACACTGCCATACTGTCGTGGTGTAGTGGTTCAGTACTTTCACTATGGTGCACAGTATCCTGGGTTTGAGTCCCATCACTGCTTTAAATATTCATACTGAGCAGACCAGACTGGTTAAAGGCCAGTTGGGCAAATATGAGCATGTTGCATTTTGTTCAGCTATGGCCTACTTAAACCAGGCTTTTCCAACATTGCTGTGTATTCACCAACTTGGGTGGACATTGCCAAACATTACTCCACATTGACCACAGTTGTACTAGTTGGTGTGTGTGATTCTGTTCATAGGTTCATAGGTTCATACTAGGCTATCTGCCCTAGGGCATTTATAATCCTAGCCAGAGTGTGTTTGGCTTTCAACACACATTTTACCTGGAGTCTGCCATGACATTTTTCAAGGTTAGTATACTGTGCCTCTGTCTTAACAGTGACATAGAAGTGATACCCAGGGTAAACCTACAATCTCCCATCCACTCATCAAGATTCCTCTTGAAGTGAGTCAATGAGGGACTCTGGCTAACCTGGAATGGGAGTTTACTCAAGAGTGGAGGGAGCCTCTGGGTTATGAATCTATCACTCCAGCATGTCCTATTTATTTCAGTCCTGAGGTTCAGGTCTGTTGAGCGTGTAGCTTGATGGGATTCGAATTTACCGAGGTGCAGCATGTCCATTGATTCCAGGTTGCACATGGCTTTATACATCAGGCACAGGCAGTATGCCACTGAGTGGAGCTGCAGTTTATTTTAACTGGGCAGCAGATGGCATCTGTTTGAGCCCTTTGATCCTCCTGATGAGGTACTTTTGGGGTCTTTCCAGTTGCTGCAGGTGTCTGATAAGGTACATCCCACAAGGGGCATTGTACTCAATTATGGGCCTGATGAGGGATGAGTCAAGAGGCACGATGACTTCCCCTTATCTAGATGTGAATACCTTCATGATTAGGTGGGCTATAATGAAATGTTTTTCTAACCACTTTGGCCACGTGGTTTTCGAATGAGAGATTGCTATCAACTTGGGTCCCCAGGTCCCTTATCACTTCTAAAGTACTTAATGGGTTACCACCTATGTGGTAATTTGTGGGCACTTCGTTTTTGCCAAAGGGGATGACTATACACTTTTTTGTGTTTAGCTTGAGGACATGGCTCTGGCACCAGTTGTCTGTTTCTATGAGGCCCTTTTGTAGGATGCTTGTGTCAGCTAGACGGTCGATTATGGCACCCAGTTTGCAGTCATCTGCAAACTTGTTCAGCCACAGTCCTTCTGTGTTGGCCTGTACCTCCGAAAAATATATACCAAACAAGGAAGGTCCCAGGACTGAGCCTTGTGGGATGCCACATGTAGCTGGTTTGGAGTCTGACATGGCTCCAGCATTTGTGACCATGTGGGTTCTGTCCTTGAGCCAGTTTGCAACCCATCTAGTGACATAGAGGTTTATATTGAAGCTGGTGAGCTTATCTATAATGACCAAGTGGGGTATTGTATGGAAGGCTTTTGCGAGGTCCAGGTAGGCTGTGTGGACCACCTTCCCCTTGTCAATGGCCTTGGTGACTGCTTCAAATTACTCAACCAGGTTTAAGAGGTAGGATCTACCCTTAACAAAGCCAAACTGGGTAGGATCCAGTGTCTGTAGGTCCGCAATATCTTTATTTCTGAGGTCCATGATGATCCTTTCCATAGCTTTGCAGACCAAGCTAGTCAGGCTTCTGGGGCGATAGCTTGCAGTATCCATTGGGGCACCACCTTTGTGGAGAGGGACCACTGCTGCTGTACACTGCTCTTTGGGTACATATCCTGTGGTAAGGCTGAGATTGAACAGTTTTTTTATGTTTGTGTTCAATTCTTCTTGGGGTTCATGTTGGACACAGCCCAGGACACCGCCTGGTCCCATTGATGCTGTGTGTTTTGCTTTGGAGAGGCTGGCTGTTACCTGAGCATCTGAGATGTCAGGGGGTCAGCACTGCTGGGATATATCTTTGCCCTTTTGGTGGGGGGGGAGAAGTTTGCACTGAACCTGTCAGCTCGGATGTTGGCAATGTCTGTGGGTTTGGTGTATTATTTGCCATTTTGGACTAATTCTGAGCATATCTGGGAAGTCCCACCCAGGTTCCTACCATAATTAAGAAAGCTTTGTGATTATCCTTAGTGTCCTGTACAATTTTTATCTCAAAGCTGGCCTTAGACGACTTTATGTATGGCCATAGTTTTTTAATAATACTGATCGGAGATGCCTTCCCTTTTTGGGATTTTGCTCTATCATATAGTAGCTTCCTCCTTGTATTGTATGGTTTGTTTATGGCTGGGGTCCACCAGACAGGATGCCTGCCTTTGGAGGATTGGGTCTTGGTTTTATTTGGGATTGCATGATCCATGCATTCCTGAAGGTGTTCATAGAATGCGTTTATAAAGGGTTCTGAGGTCTGGGCCGTATTTTCCACAGACACAGGGGCTGTGAAGGATTCCACCTCTGTTTTGAGGAGTGTGAAATTTGCTTTAGAGAAAAGCTTTTCACTGTGGTTTTCTGGGCATGGGCTGGGGTTGGGATGTGAATATCCAGTGAGATTACTCTATGGTCTGATCTTACCAGTGAGGGATACACTTCTGGTCTTGGGCATAGTTGAAGTCACCCAATATAATAGTGTTTGGGGAGACCTTCATATTTTCATGTGTTCTCCAGTTGGCCAAGTGTGGTTCCCGGGTTTAGGAGGGTGGTCTGTAGCAGGCTATGAACTGGAAGGCGGTTTTACCCACTGTTAGTTGCACATGGATAGTCTCTAATGCTTCATGCTGTGCCACCAACCTAGGGGTGTGGGTATCTTTGACAAATATTGATGCTCACCCTCCTTTTGTAGTTTATTCCATGTTTTGGGGCTGTAAAGCATGGTATGAGGTGTAACCTGTTAGTGCTAGGGTGTTCTTGGGAGCCTTGAACCAGGTTTCTGTTACTGCACAGATATCAACATTCTCCATGCTGAGGTGAGTTTGGAGTGTGTGCATTTTGCGGTTTAGACTTCTGGCATTGAGTAGCACTACTTCTAGTTTCTTATCCCTTGTGATACCTATGGAGGAAAGGCCAGGGGTGACAGGTGAAAGCCGTCCCTAGTGAAGCATCATGTCTTGTCGAGCATGTCATCCCAGGCTGACAGGCATTGGATCCCCTTTGACTGACACCAATACTTAAGCCAATTGTTGTAATTGATCATCTTGTCTTCATATTGTGGCATCATGCTTGGTGAGGGTAGGATGATACTCAAGGTCATCAAGTTTGCATATACTACATGATGGTAAATGCTGTTTAGCACTACCTTACATTGCTTAACACATGGCAATCATGCCTCAGGTGGTGTTGTAGGGCTGCCTATGTTGGATGCACATACTACACTCCCTGTACATGTTTGAAAGCAGGTTGTGTCAACTTAGGCATCCCTTTCACTATATGTGGGAGTCAGAGAGAGGTATCATTTCCAGGGTTCCTACTGAGCCAGTGTATGTGCTATGCGTTGCCTCTTTGCCAAGGCCAAGGCATACTGGGCACGCCTCCTTCTGCCTACTTGGGCAGGCTCAGGTTGTTCCTCCTCCGAGTCACGCTCTGCCTGCGATGGCCTTGGCAATGGTGGGGGGCTGTTTGGCCCAGGCCTATGCTGGTCCTGCTGCAGCTGTTTTCGCAGAATCATATTATGTAGCATAGCACATACCATGACAATTTGGGTACATGTAGTTGGTGAGTATTGCAAGGCTCCACCAGATGCGTCCAGGCACCGGAACCGTGACTTCAGCAGCCCAAACACACGCTCGATTACATTTCGTGTTTGTGCGTGTGCCTCATTATGGTGTTCCTGTTCAGGTGTGTGTGCATTTCTGATGGGTGTCATCAGCCACGGCTCCAGTGCATAGCCAGCATCCCCCACTAGGTGACCATGTGGGATGTCCCCAATGGCAAATGTCTGGTACAGCTGCATCAGATTCCAGATATAGGAATCATGGTAGCTTCCAGGGCAGCCAGCACACACATTCATTATTATGTCCTGGGCATCACACACAACCTGGCAGTTGATGGAGGGGAAGCCCTTGCGTTTAATGTAGGCCCTACCCCGCTCACCGGCTGGTGCTTTGATGCGTATATGCATGCAGTCTATTGCACCCACTACCTCAGGGTATTCTGCTATTTGCTGGAAGAGACGCATATTGCTGGCCAATATCTCATGGGAATTGGGGAAATATACATGATCACCGACATGTGCTGACATGGCATCCAGGAACTGGTGCAGTACCCTGGATGCTGATGCGTGTGATATCCCCATCATATCACCAGTTGGTCTCTGGAAGGTACCTGTTGCTAGTATTCTTAGGCCAACACATACCTTGGTTTCCACTGGGATGGGTTCCCCTCTGTTGGTTCTGTGTGTGAGGCGTGGCCTGCGCAGCTCAACAATTTGCTGCAGGAGGTCTCTGTCCACTCTATAGTGCTCCACTATCTCCAGCTCATGTAACCCCTGGTAGGTGACCCTGGGCCTGTACACTCTTCTCCGTCTCCTCACTGTGGGTTGTCCGGCAGCATTTGCATTGTCACCACCCTCAGCATGTTGCATATGTCACCTTATAACAGCAATGGCAGCCCCTAGCATTTTTTGTCTGAGTGAAGCTTTTTCAGTTTTCACTTCTAGTAGCTTACTCCAGTGTTGCAGTGTCTCTTGAGAGAAACACACTGCACCATTGTTTGCAGAGTTTTAAGTGCTGGGCTGGGCTAGTGTTCTGCCTGTGTAATTGCCTGATTCTGATTGTTTTCACCTGCTAGCTCTGCTAGTACTCCCTGGTAGCTTCCTACTATTTGTTGTGCTTCCTTTTTCCTTTCTGTTTCCTCGGGGGCAGCACTGCGCACACAAGCGCAAACACGCACACAGCAGCTCACATGCATGCACACATGTTTAGACAGACTATAACTTGCTTATTCGGGTGACAATGCACGCACACCAGTGCATACGCGCTTACAGGTCTTGAAACAGCCCTATACATGCTTACTCCAGGTTAAACGCATGCACTCACACTTCCACGCGTGCACTGTGTCTTACTCGGGTTTACGGGCGTGCACACGCGCGCATACCCGCTCAGCAAGAAACTTTGGTGTTGTCCACAGTATACACTTTCCATTTCTTGGCTTTCCCTGGCCTACCTGTTGACACACCTCTTTCCATGATGTCTAACTGACAGCTAACACATGACACTCTGCTCCAATGAGCTTCACTACTTTCATACATACCCCCCTTGTGATCTCACCTATCTCCTACTCTGTTACTCCCCATATCCTACTCCTACACTCCACTGACTGTGCTCATTTGCTATGTAAAAGTGCGATTCACTATCCTAACACTCATTTACATATGATTGCCTACTAATGCTTGGTTACATGTCTTAGACTGGGCTTCTTCCCTTAGCAACCCCTACTCGGTGGCCATGTTGTCTTCAGCCTGCTATTCCCTTACATTGTAATTTTAACAATTTTCATAAATTCCACGTTTGTGGGTTTAAATTTTTATTTTTCTGGTTTTTGTGGCACAGCCCATTTGCGCGGTGCTGCGCTACACTTAAACATCAGAAATCGCCGGAAAAAAAAAGTATTTTTATTCTAATTTTGCATCTGGGAACATTTCCAATGGCCATATATTTGGCCATTTGCATGCTTCCTCAACCATATGCAACCTTTATTTGGAGCTGAAAAGGCTCCATTGTGCTATTTGCAGAACGGTACTCAGTTGTCAACTGAGTACATTTCTGCAACTAACACGGCTCCTACTCGGACAGGTTTGTGCTTCCTGGATCGCAAATTTACCTCATTTGCATGCCTTTCGACTGCAAGTGAGGTAATTTGCATATCCCAGCCCTGTCCGTGTAAGAGACGTTTTAGAAGCTCTCTTACACGCTCCTACAGGCTGTTCCTAGATCGCTCATCGGACATGATGGCTGCATGGAGTCTTAGTCTACTCTTAGACTCCGTGCAAGCCATCGTGAATCCGGCCCATTCATTTTCAGAATAATGTACAGGTTTTAAATATATCACTTCTACATCAAAACTTAGACTTAAGGACTCTAAAGAGTATGAATCTAGGTAATATAAAAATCAAATCATAAAGTTAAGAGATTACAATCCAAACAGGCCTTAAATTCTCAAGTGACACCTAGTGGTCAAAAGTAAAATTGCAGGTTTACCAAATTTTTTTTTTCAGATAATAAGTGAGGTAGCATAAAGCTAAATACAATAGTTAGCAATATAAATGCAAGGTAACTACAGAAGTAGGTCCCTGTAGACTTTCGTCAGGGACCTTAGGAGCAACTGTTAGATTAGGGTCTTCCATTTTAAAGTAGTTATTAGACATTAGACAGGCTAAAGGGTAAAATAAATTGTGTTTCATTTATGTATAAAAGACAGTTACGCAGAAAGAAAAATAACCTTGCTGGTCAAGCATGAGATACAGTTTATTAGAAAGGAAAGATAAGCATAAAGTTTATAAAAAAATACAGAAATACAGAATGTTCTTTTCTCAAGGGAAAGATACAGCCTTGTCAGGTACAGAATGTTCCTTAAATAAAGCACATATGAGACAAAGCCTGAGACTAAGGTTAGAAAAAGTAAATAAGGAAAATTACTGGACGGAAGCAGTATAATATGTTCTGTACAGGACAACAGTTCAGTTAAGGTTAGTGAGTTTGTTCGACCTGTTACTTCAGAGAATTTTACAGACACTCAAGCCTGAGTACAGAAGATAGGTCAAATAAAAATGTTGTTCAGGGCAATCAGATATGACGTGCAGTAACTTTGAACACTAATTGTTTATCAGCACTATTAATGAAGACAGTATTCAGATATTGTGAACATCTAATAAAGCCTTATTAAATGAACTGCAGTGTTTAGAGAATTCCTTCTGGAAAGCACACAAGACTTGGTCCATAAAGGAGAAACTGGCACCTGTTCAGCATGAGTTTTGGTAATTAACAGATAAAGACTTTTGTTCTCAGTCTCCTTACGGTGTTTCCATCTAATTATGGTACAGTACAGTATTATCAATTCTTACACTGGGTACTGCCAACTGCTGTATTTCCTCTTCCTATATCCATCCTTTAGGGGTCCATTTCCTGGATAATAATATTTTGTTCCAAAAAATGTACTCCCTCTGTCCTTGAGTATCTGGAGCCTCCTTGGGTATTGCCAGCAAGTCCTGTAAAGTACGGTCTGACAGCTGAGACTGCCACAGCTCTTCCTTACTGACCCTCCCCAGCTCCACTTCTGGAGGAGGTCTGGTACTGTCTACCAGTGGTGCCTCAAGCTGAGACTGACTAGTATCCCTTACCTCTGCCCTAGAAGTATCACTTTCCAAGGGAATCCCAGTCCCTTTCTCCTGTTGTGGCTCAGATCCCAGGTCACTGTTTCCACCCAGCTCCCCCTCTGTAGTAGCTATATCACCAGCCCCAGATGGAGGTGTAGGCTCTAGCTGGGTCTCCCCCCTACTGCCTTACCTTTGGGTTTGCCTTCATGCCTGTCTTCATGTAACAGCATGCACACAAGGTATTGTACTTCAAAATCATTTCCTATTAGGACATCAGCAGGAATGTCCTCAAACACAGCAACCTGCTTACTGTACTGCCCCCTTCCCAGTCCAGATACATTTTGGCCAAATGTTCCTGAAAAGGCTTCCCACCTAAGACTCTTACTGGAGTGGACTGCCCAGGCAGGTATTGCTCCTGACTGACCACTGCAGGTTTGGCTGTGGTTATGTCTGATGCTGTGTCTCTTTTGGCAATGACCTCCTTTCCTTCTACCAGGATAGAACACAGACTTTTATGATAGTTGGGTACAGCTGTTGCCTCACTGTTGTAGTAGTGCTAGACTTGCTGGATGCTTTTTGAAATCTTTGTTCTTTCCCCTTCCTTAATGGACAACAAGACCATAAATGCCACATTTCATTACAATTAAGAAATCTAACTCAAACCCTAGGCATGTATCTGAATGTGTGGATTCCCCTTTGTCCTGTGTAAGCTGTTGAAATGGCCTTGGCTGCCCCCATGGGTTCCCTTATGCCCTTGTGGCATATTGGGTCCCCGCCTCTTATGCACTGACAACCTGCTAGTTAGGTAAAGGTCCCCTTTCCTCCCCACCTCCTCAGCAGTATTACACTCTTGGCCTGCCACCCAAATCCTCATGTCTTCTGGCATAGTACTAAGGGCTTGTTCCCTGACCAAAAGATCTCCAAGCTTTTCAAATGTGATAACATTACATCCGCTCCTCCATCTGTGGAAATAAGTGCTGATTTCTGGAATATACTGAGCCATGCTTTTATCTGCCTTTCTGCTATATTCTGTGAACTTTTTTCTATACAGTTCTGGAGTTAGTTGTTAAAAGCAACCAAACATTCTTTAACCTTGCCATAATTTAAACAATCAACATCAATGAGTTTAGAAACTGCATACATTGTTTTACCTGTGAGCAAGGGAGATTAAAACCTCACCCACTGCCCTTGGTCAGTTTGGTGGTGAATACACACCCCCTCAAAGGCCCTTAAAAATAATCTACATTATCAGCATCCTTATAATGAGGAAAAAGTTGACTACTGACCTAAGCTTTTTGGGTGAAACTTTCTTCTTCCCCATGACTCACATGCTTCTGGTGTAAGATGATTATCTCCTTTTCATGCTGACATTGTTTTTCACTCTCCTCTGCTTCCAGTTCTCATATTCGCTCAGCTGCTTCAGGTTCCATGTACATCATTTTCACTGCCAGTCTCTATAAATCCAGCTGGGCTGCAGAGTTCTCAAGAGATGGGACAGACTGTCCTGGTTTGGTTCCCTGCAGATTTTCTCCTTGTTGCATGCATTCCTGCAGATTCTCTCCATGCTCCACTGTGCACAAATCTACAACCATCTCACTGACATTGACATTTTAGCATACTTGACAGCAGAGCTCATATTCTGCCTATTCCTAACTAGTCTGCATAGAAAATAAATTAACTGCTGTGCACAACCAGACCTTTGTATATTTTACCTCGTGGCTGAGAGGGTTAACACACACCTTTTATAGCAAAACTGTTTTAGGCTAAATAACTCAAGTTCTAGTTTCCACACCACTCGGCACCAAATGTCTTGGCCTCTTGGCCACCAATGCTACTAAATGTGAAGAAGATGCTGTTACCCAGTCTGTTTCAAATGAATAATCCACAAAACACAGTACTGACACTAACAGCATAGAGAGAGTATGCTACTGTGTTGGACAGATGTCTCCAACCTCCACACTGTTCACTTACAGAGCCACACCACTCTCTCTGTGAATCAATGTCTCCCAGTGTCCCTCTATCCACAGCAACTGACTTTCACTCAAAGTATTATTTTTTAAATTCACACACATGCACACAATTTCCATGGAAGCCTGTTGAATCCTCCAATTTTACACAGCTTTCTTCCTGGGCTTGGTAGTACAGCCACCACTCTGAAGAAAGTCAGAGACTTCCACATGATATGTCTTTTACAGGTAGTTGGCCAAAGTAGTCTCAAAGATGTGGCCCTTACAGTGTGTTATTCTTCAGTGTAAATGGTTACCCTCATCTCAATTAAGCAACACTGCATAAATACTCTTGTAATAAATAAATATCAGCCACAAAAGCGTAAATATAATTAAAACAGATTTTACTTAAATAATAAAGAAAATAACACAAATACCAAATAAAATATACATAGGTTAGCACACAAAGAAGATTAAAATAAAGTACATTAAACATAGAAAGAATGTATACAGAAAAATCTAACTCCAGATATCTAAGTTTCCTAGCTAGCTGCTACAAGGAGTACTGTGCATTAACATGACTAGCTAATTTCCACAGATAGGATATTCTCACAGTAGCTTCACACTAGTCTCTCAACGTTTCATTAAGTCACAATTATATAGCCAAACTCTTTGTGTGACTTCATTGTTGCCACTGAGACTGGTCATAAACCAGCTACCCCCACATGCATCACAACAGTAAGAGTTTGCCCCAATACCTTCACATCTGTTTCTTCTTTACTTGCATCCCAAAGGAGTCTTAAAACATTTCAGTGACCATTGTGTTCCAATGCTGTTTCATCCTTATCTGTTATCTCAGAAGAGGGTGCCATCATGTCTGTGAACTAGCCCCTCACTCTGTCCCTTTAACATATGGACAAACAAAAGTGTTTGCTAGGTAACATATATATTGCAAATCAACATGTCAGAAACAGAGAGAAAAATAACATACAAAGGAGACTACATTTTGCTTGCTTTAGCCTAGCATAAGCACATTTCACAATCATTCACTATTAGCCTGGCATCACCTCTAGCTTCACAAACATAATAAAATCAGATATTTAGCCTTGCTGTAGAAAGAATAAAAGAACCACTTTTTGTACCATTTGAATGGAGGAACAGAAACAAATGACACCTTGCATTATTCAAGCTGAAGCTCAAGATCACACCAGTGTTTAGAAATCTGACATGAGTGGTCCTGCACACATATGATTATGCACTCTTTTAATAGGGTAAGGGGTTTAAAGATTGTCTTTGGTTCATGATAACAGATCCTGTAATATATACAGGCACTTGGTAAAATGGACAGTCCCAGCACTTGACTCATTTTGGTTACAACCCTTATCGATTCTGCTGCATTAAAAAAAGAATAATTAGTAGAGCATATAAAACATTGTATGATAACTATAAGAATCAATCAGAGAAGGTTAGATAGGATTGGGAAGAGAGGCTGGATAAGAAATTCACAAAGAAACAATGGGAGGATATATGCATGTCTCCCTAATATGTAACAAAATCTAGAAGATTTTGGATTTTTGCTTGGAAATGTTTGTATAGATATTTTTATTCCCCAAGTAGACTCCAGAGAATTTTTCCTTGGGTAGACAGCAAATGTTGGAGGTGTGACAGTGAAGAAAGATGTAATTGGGAATATATTTTCTGGGAGCGCTGTGAGTTGGTGGACTTTAAGGATTCCCTGTGTGATGCACTGTTGGAGATATTGGGTGGGCAGATTGGTGTGACAAGGGACATGATTCTTCTGAGCTGTGATACAGAATCAGAATTGTCCAGACATGGTAAGGCCTTGCTGTGTCTATTGTGGTGGCTGCCAAAACAGCAATTACTAGAAAATGGAAATCAAAATCTAAACCAACAATATTACAAGTAGTGAATATAGTAACAGAGATAAAACAACTGGAATCTTTAGAAAAGGGTAGGAACAAACTACATAGGAAAAAATGGGAAGTGTGTGAACAATACATACAGGGGAGGAATGAGGTTTAAGAGAAGGCAGAACTTAAATGAGCTATGTAATGTTTAACAGGAAATGATTGGGTAGATTATAAGTGATGTATAATGTTTGCAGCTGGGAGTGTGTCAGTAGGGTTTGTGATATAAAATGCTTGCAACTAGGATTGTGGGTGTGTGCTCGGCAAAGTAAGTGGTGCTGCCCAAAAGGAAACAAACATATGTAACACTCATGTTCTTTCCTCAAAGAAATGTACCCCTAAGAACACTTAACACATTAGGTGAATGTTTAATTTGCTTATTCTCAAGGCTAGCTCTGGTGGCTTTCCAGTGCAGCAGAGTTTAAAGAAGAATGTCATACCTACCTCAGTTGAGATATGGATGTGAAGAGAAATATTTTTATTTTTTTTTTTTTATATTATTTATTTTACATTTGTTTGCTGGGGGTGTCCAACTGGGCCAATGGCCCTTTTTCATTGGAGACCCAGGGAGAAGCTCCATTACAAAAACACATTAAAACAGTACAAAAATTTGATAACAATCAAGAGTACATAACTTTGATAAATACAGGTAGTAATTAGTTTATACATAAAACAGCAAAAATTGAGAGAGTAACATAAAGTGGGGAAAAAAAGCTAACAAACTAGCATGAAATAGCTTGTGCCATCAGAGAAATGACTGATCAGTAGATCAATATCATGGTATTGGTGGTAAATATTTATGAGATACATGTATGGTATATCAACAAGAATATGGCTGATTGTTGCCATTGCTACTGTTACTTGTTCTAAACAGTGATAGCTAAGGCAATATTGAGGTGAAGTCCAAGAAGGTGGGAATATGATGAAATTGTAGGAAGTTTGAGATAGGTAAATAGAGAGAGAGAGAGAGAGAGAGAGGAGCAGTAGTGAGCTTGAGATAGGTAGAGAGAGAAATTGGAATTCCATGAGAAAATGTATAGTTTGGATGTTAGAATTTAGTAAGGGAAGAGATATGTTGGTTGTAAGAACAAGGAAAGATAGAATGATCAGCCTGAATTAGTGCAGGAGAAAAGCCAGTTTTTGGTTAGGTGTTCCTTAAGCAGTAGTTTAAATTTGGATGTGTTGCTATAGTTTAGTATTGTCTGAGGCATGGAATTCCAGGACTTATATACAGTATTTGGTGGGAGAATAAAGAGTTGCCATAACAATTATTAGATTTAGTTACTTTGAGTAGTAGTTTCTTGGAGGCTCTTAGTGGCCTGCCATTTGAGTAGGGCTGCGCTAAACTCTTGAGTGCTGGACAGTTGTCAGGATGGTGGAAGATGGAATGAATAAAAGTTAGTTGATTGAGGGATAGGAGATTGGGTAGTTCAATCCAATTTAATTTATGAAGTGATGTGCAGTGATGCGATCTGTATGGGAGGTTAGTAGTGAACCTTGCTATTTTGTTATAGCAGGACTCCAGTATGTTTAAATCTGATTTGCTGAGATTAGTGAATATTGGTGAGGCATATAGAAGGATAGAGAGGAGACGAGTGCTAGCTATGGAATGTCTAATGGCCTCAGTTAGGTATGGCTTGAGCCTAGCTTAATGTGGACCTTTCTGATAGAGAGAGATGTTTGTCAAATTTTAGGTTGTTGTCAATTGTGACTACAAGGAGTTTGGTGTGTTGGAAAGGTTCAATTTTACTTTTATTGGCTGAGTAGATGGTGAAGAGCTTAAGCTTTGTTTTATTTGGATTGAGTATGAGTTGAGAGTCTGAGATTTTTTTTTTCAATATCTCGGAAAGATTGTTGGGTTGTTTGTAGGAGTTCTGGTAGGGAGGGAGCTGAACATATGGGGGAGGAAGGTTTACTATCATTAGTGCAAATGACAAAACACATTCCATTTGCACTATCAAAAGAAACCACCAAAACCGGAATTCTGATGGCTTCACAATGTCGACCCAAATGATCGACACATTTGAGTCGACATTGTTATCGGAAAAAGTCAGATGATATCTGTATAGGAGCCGATACAAAATATCAAGTTTTTGCAGGGGGCAAGCCCCCCTCCACCACTACCCCACCCCCTGCTAATGATATATTTCAACTCCGAGAACGCACCACAGTCAGAATTTGAATGAAATTCCAATCCACACTGTACCGCCATGTCTGTACACTTAGTCAAATACACTTTATGCGACTGGACTAACGCATTCACATAAGTGTGTTCAACTATCCTGTACTATTCACATTTTGTGAATGACAATCTGGTTTTCTGCAGCATACGTGCTGGCAGATTATCGTTCGCATTAACAGTAGTAAACCAGGGAGGAATCGTCTGCGTATTGAATGATGGTTGCATGTTGGGTGGCTGTGCTGAACCTGTTGGTGAACATGGTAAAGAGCAATGGACAGAGATTTGAGCCTTGGGTAGTCCTACTGAGACCAGTAATAGGGTGTAGAGTTCATTTTACCGCTTAACTGCATGTTGGTGGTTAGTTAAGTAGCTGAGTAACCAGAAGAGGGCTGGTTGGGTTAGGTTTAAGGAAGTGAGCTCATTTAGTAGCTTTTGGTGGGATACTGTATCAAAAGACCTTAGACATATCAAGAAAGATAGAGAAGATGGGCTGGTTGTCATTTCTAAGCTGCTCGACTGAGTTTGTAAAACTAACAAGGGCAGTGGTTGTACTATGTTTAGGTCTGAAGTTATGTTCAGATGCAGCTAGGAGATTATTGCTTAGTAGATAGTCGAGGAGTTGTCTGTGTATGCATTTTTCATGAATCTTGGCTATGGGAGGGAGGAGGGCAATTGGCCTGTAGTTTGAGAACTGGGTAGAGGAGCCTCCTTTGTGAACATGGATGATACAAGGACTTTTCAGAGTTTGGGAGTGCACTGCTCAGCAATGGAACAGTTTATTAGGACAGATACAGGGTAGGAGATGGCATCTGCTGCTAGCTTTAGAAATTCACTGGGGGGTTGGTCAGCTGCGAGGGAGGAGGGCTTAAGTTTGGAAAGATGTTTTTGATGGTATTAGTTTGAATTGATTTGATTGAAAGGGAATTGAGGGTTCTGTTTAATTCATTAGGAATAGATAGAAGAGTCTTGCTGACAAAATACATTTACAGCTTCTAATTTTTAAAGCTTATTATGTGCTCATATTTAATATATTATAGCTATTTAATTACACATATATTATTGAGTTTTGAGTTGCTTCATCATTGTTTTTTCTGTAAATTCAAATCAGAGCTTAATCTAATCATAAGTAAATACAGAATGTTCATATTGATCACTTCCTCAGTAGCCTTAGCTATAGAGTTTATATCCTGCCAAGAATATAACAGCCAGCCAGCTTCCAAAGATTCAGGGCAACTTCCACACACCCAGGCTGTCAAGCAGCTCAAGCTGACTAAAAGACAAGTTTGGGTACAAAGTCCTTTACAGCTTTACTAATACTGAAGATTATGCTTCTCTTAGGCTTTTGAGGATCATCGATCTACGATCAGCTTGTACTTTCCTTAGCTGGGCAGATAAGTTCCCTTTGGGGAAAAAACTTCCATTTTCTTATTTTTTACTGATGTTTTATTGCTTTCCTCTTTAGGAAACTTATTTTAAATCTTGGACTGTTGTGTTTTAACAGATTGTAATGTAATTTTAAATGGAGCACTGATTTCTGTTAGTTTAAAAGTAGTGTTATCTAACAGATAAATTATTTTCTGTAGAGAAATTGCATTTATTTTAAGGTTGTGGGGCTGCCATAGTGTTTGAAAGTGCTTTTTATTGTGTTTTTTTTGTTTAAAAAGAATAATTTAATGGACTGGTTGTTTTATTGGCAGTGTTGCTTGTTTTCTCCAGGATAGTGGCACTATTTTCAGTTTGACCATGGAACAGATTGTCACTCGCATGGTCGGTCCTTCTTCCAGTCCCAAAAAGAAAAAGTTAAGCAAACAGCCTTTGCCACCAAAGCAGGCTAGCAATTTGCCTCAACCACAAGTGGGTGACTCTGTTGTGGCTATTTGTTCTATCTCAGACCAGTTTTATCCCAGATGCCCCTGGTGTGGAACTTAACATTACACTGGACCAGGGGATAGACACATCCTCTGTGGCTGGTGAGGTGCCCTCAATAGGCAAGGGAGAACCATTCTTGTCTGTCTCTTAAGAGGGAACAGGGAAGGTTTCCCTGTTGTGTCAGAGTACTGTGCCCATCCCTGAGGAAGCAGGGGCTGAGATCATGGCTGACCACATTTTTCCTGTCAAAAAGAAACAGAAAACCAAGCATGTATCTACTTCTCTTCAAATTTCTTTGGATTGGAGTAGCTTACCAGAGTTGGCTCAGGGTTTGAATCCGGCTATTGATCCTTCTTGTTGAGTAGTTTCCAGTAAAAGAAAGAAGGGGGCCTCCTTTCCTGAAGAGATTTGGGATTCAAAATCTGAACAGGAAGATGCAAGGTTGGATTCAGGGTCTTGCCCTCAGATTTCTGATTCAGATTCAAAGGAGAACTCTCTTTTTGATTCTTCATGTGGGAGTTTCTCTTTCCAGACTATTGATATAATGCCCGAGTGTTTTTAGTGTGAAAACACAGAGGTTTCTCAGTCCCTCATAAAATACTATGAGTTGTTACAGAAGGATTTTCCAGAACCTACACCCAAACCTCCTGTCATGTCTGTTTTAGAGGATGTATGTCTTACTGCCTGCAGTTTTCCAAATAGTTAACCAGCTGTCCCTAAAAAGGTAGATAGGTTGTATAAAGTTCCACAGTATTTTAGTTTTTTATACACTATTCCCAAATCTGACCCAGCTGATGTATCATAGCCTTAGTTGACTTCCCCACTGCTAAGCACTTAGTTAATTACAGTCCTAGTCATTCTAATAGGGATGGGAAAATTATTGATAGGTATGGGAAAAAGTATATACTTCTGCAACTTTTAATTTCAGAATTTTAAATTATCAGGCTCATATGTTAAAGTGTATTCTAACATATTGTGAAAGTGTGAGTAATGTTTTATCTACAGCTTATTCTTGTGAAGAAGAATCTAATTTAAATAACTTAGTTTCTTCTATTCAAAGGTCAACACTCATTGTTTGCAGTGTGTGTATCGCTCCAATGATATTTCATCTGGGGCTATAGCCACTGATACTGTTTTAAGGAAGTTTGCTTGGCTATATTCTCAGAACATTCCAGATTATGTTAAAAATGAGATTTTAAATTCTCCACTGGATAGAGATTTAGTGTTTGACCCTTCTGCTGCAGAAGTGATCAAAAAGTATAATGAAAGAGGAAAGACGAACTAGGGAATCTCTAAGATTTTTCAGCCCTCCTTTTCCAAATTTTCCAAGGGATTTTCTTTAACCTCATCCAATTTTGGCAACAAAAAAAAAAAAAAACAGAAAACACAGTCATAACAAATTTCAAGAAAGGAGAAATTTAAGAAGTGGAAAGATGGTTCCAAAAATAAGTCCCAGATCTCAAAAAACCAAGGACATGCCGACAAGTCGAATTCAAGAGACCTTGTGACCCCCCTCCCACCCTGGCCCTCTTTCTCTTCCAGAAAGTCTGAATCTCCATTTTTCTCTTTGACAACAGTTTCAGACAAATGGGTTCTGAAAATCATTCATCAGGATTACAGATGGCAGTAGGATGAAATTCCTCCTTTCTAAGGGGGTTATTCCTCATCCTGCAGATCACACTGTTTTGGTTCCACATGTTCTTCATCACATGCTGTCCCAAGGAGTGATAAAACCAATTTCTTATTCCCAGGTGGGGAAGGAGTTTTATTCAAGGATGTTCCTAGTTCCAAAGAAAGAAAATGCTTGGAGACAGTTATGGATCTTTCTTTACTAAACCTGTTTGTGATAGACCCCAAATTCAAAGTGATGTCACCTCTCAACCTATTGCCTCTTCTTCTTCTTCTTCTTTCAAGTTTCCTGGTAAAACTAGACTTAAAAGATGATTATCGTCACATTCCTATCCATTCAAATTTCAGGTCTTTCTTAACTTTTTGTGTCTGGATCACATTATCATTTATCTGCCTTACTCTTTGGATTATCCACTGCACCAAGAGTGTTTACAGAGTGTCTAGCTCCAGTTGCCGTTATTGCAGGCTACAGGGTATCCCCATTTTTCCATATTTAGGTGACTTGCTTATGTTTGCAAAGTCTTTTTCAAAATGTCTGGAATCTCTCTCTCTCTTGGGTCAGTCATCTGTTGCACAAGCTGGGATTCCAAGAGAACATTCAAAAGTCTCTCTTGACTCCCTCACACAGAATTGTGTTCCTTGGATATCAACTAGACACCTCAGTTCAAAGATCTTTTCTTCCACAGGAGAAAAAAATATATATTTATTTAGATCTCCTTCTAAGTTCTTCCCTTCTGACTTCAGTCACTGTGAAGAAATTCCTCAGGATTTTGGGTCTCATAGCATCTATGATTCTCATGATACCCCTGGTAAGACTCCACATGAGGAAGATACTGTAGTATTTAAAATCTCTTTGGTTCCAACATCAGTACGCGTTATTGTTTCAGATCCAAGTACTTGGGTTTATCAGAAGAGAAATTACTTGGTGGAGACAACAGATATCCTTAAATTCAGGTCTCCCCTTCTCCCTCCCTGCTTCAAAGCAGTCAGTCATCATAGATGCTTCACACTTTGCTTGGGGAGCAGTTTCAGAAAAGATAAAAGTGCAGTGTGGGACACCAAGGACAGATGTAAGCACATAAATAGCAAGGAGATGCTTGCCCTGATCAAGGCACTCAATTCTCTGAACAATCTTTTGTCCCTAGGACCTCTTCTAGTGGTTAGAAACAATACCATAATGACATGGACCATCAACAAGCAAGGGGGTACCAAGTTGTACCCACTTTCAGACTAGGCATGTTAGCTTGGAATATAGCTTCCCAGCATGATCTCTCTCTACAGGCATCCTACATTCCATCAGATAAATTGTGTGGCAGACAAACTGAGCAGGACCAGAGCAGACCCGTATGAATGGAAACTAGATCCAGGGTCCTCCAAGATTTGATCCATCTGTGGGGAGTTCCTCAAGTTGAGCTCTTTGCCTTCTATCTCTGAACAATCAGCTGGCACCATTCTGTTCAGAACTCCAATGCAAGAAGGTGCATGAGGCAGATGCCTTTTCTATTCTTTTAACAGGAATGCTCCTGTATGTCTTTCCACCCTTCCCAGTAATATCCAGGGTGCATATGAAGATTCAGAAAGAATCACCCAAAATCATTGTAGTTACTCCCTTCTGACCCAGGCAACTGTGATTCTCCCTTCTTTTGGAAATGGCTAGGGGAAATTACCTCAAGCTTCCTCACAGAATAAATCTACTCACACAAGCACAGGGCTTTTTGATACACCCCAAAATCAATCATCTTCAGTTGACTTCCTGGATGATAGAGTCTTAATTTCTTTTTGGCACCTGTTTCCTGAGGATGTGCAGTGGGTACTAATGGAGGCAAGAAAGCCTGTCACTAGAAAATCATATATCAGCAAATGGAAAAGGTTTTCTAGTTAGTGCCACCAACATAACCATAACCCATTCAAGCCTAGTTGTTCTCTGGTTTTACAATATTTGTGTGAGTTACTATCCTATGACCTTTCTTATTCTTCTGTCAACGTTCATTTATTAGCCATTTCAGCCTGTTTGCCCATGGATCCTCTGGTTTCAAGGCAGTCACATGTCAAAATGTTCTTGAAAGGGGTTTTGCACAAGGGGCCGCCAAGTAAACCAGTGGTTCCTCCTTGGAATATTAATTTTTGTGTTAGAGAAGCTAACACTTGCTCCATTTGAACCAGCTAATCTGGCTGACTTGAGGTTTAGAACATGGAAAACAGTTTTACTGATTTCTCTGACCTCTGCAAGAAGGGTAACTGAGTTGGAAGTCCTTACGGTTAGACAACTCTACCTCATGTTCCACAAGGACAATACTTATTTGAGAACTAATCCTTATTTTATGCTTAAAGTGGTGTCCAAGTTTACTTTACGTCAAACTAAGACCTCATTTTCTTTCCTGAACCTAAAAATGAGAGAAAAAGGATACTCCATACCTTGCATGTCCATAGTCAACTCATGTACTATCTTGACAGAAGTAAGTCTTTCAGATCATCAAATCAATTGTTTTTGTTTTCTTGTGAATGTAAGAAGTGACAGCTGATGTCAAAAAAGACAACTACCTATTGTTATACTCACTATGATGATTCCATTCCAGGCAGGGTCAAGGCCCACTCTACAAAGTCTTTGGCTTCTTCTATGGCTTTTTGGAAAGAGTTAGACTCTAAAAGCATTCTAGAAGCTGCTATTTGGTCCTTTGTACATACTTTCACAAGGCACTATAAGCTGGAATCCTTCTCTAGATCCTGATTATGCTTTGTTTATGACCATTGTCCAGGGGCTGCTAGACCTTTCTCCCTCCACCTCCCAGATATAGTTAGCTATGGTAATCTACCCACATAGGTAAAGCTACTACAGCAGTGATTAATATAAAGAACATAGTACAGTTGTGTAAGTTGAACTTACCATAGCAGAAGATGTTCACATGATCACTGCTGCAGTAGTTCTTCCCTCCATTCATCCCCTTTGTTTGTTTTTTGGTGTGTGTTTTTTATGCCAGGGAAGGACATTTATTTTTTTGTTATTCCTAGCCTTGTTCTTTCAGGGGTCATCCTCTCTCTTTCTACTGGCAGGAAAGCTCTGAAGGGCTTCACACCCATACTTGTCATTTAGTCTAAGCTTTGGACACTGTCTAGCTATTATATTCTTGGCAGGATATAACCCATGTAGAGAAGGATACTGAATTTTAGAAAGTTAATTATATGGATCAAACTTCTGTGTGGGAAAGTCAGAAAATGTTAAGAATACTGTAATAATGATCTAATGAAAAAAGTATATATATATATATATATATATATATATATATATATATATATATATATATATATAATTTTAAAGGCAAAATAATTTATCAAAAGAACAAAATAAAATTCCAAAAACAAAACCAACATTTAGCCTAAATGTCGAACATAAGTAACACAAGGAACAACATTCAATATACCAGATTTCTGGTTTTGAAAGTCCGTATGTCATTTTACATAGCAGGGGGCAAGCCCTCCCCTGCACCTCCCCCCATGTGGGGGCTGCACCCTCCGCTTCCCTTGCAAATTATATATACCAAAATCGCACTACAGTGAGGGAAAGGGTAAATTCCCCAATTCTCACTGTATCACGATCTCCATTCACAATGCCAAACTCATAATAATGAGTCAAGCTTTACTTTCATTATTATGATTTCATATTATTCCCATTGGGCATTTCAGAACTTTGACAACTTACTTTCAGCCACATGATTTTCCAACATGAGCCTTTGAAATTTTCATGGTAAACCATATATTGTATAAGCGTGAAACTGAGCACCTTCTACCTCCAGTTGCTATTGCTTTCAATTGGACAAATATGTCATCTGTAGAGAAATACTACAAATAAATTCATTTTACAACCTTTCTTATAGTAAGGTGACTGCCTATACCATGAGTCACAGCAAGATGCAACAAAGCTGATTTCATTAGTCCCAAAACCTGAAAATCACAACACAAATTTGTAACTTTGGGGAACTATATGCTGGAGCAAAGACTCTCATGCTTAGGTAGTGTTTGAAGAAAATCCTACCCCACCCCAAGAAAAAATATTTACTTATGGCTTCATGTTTGAGTGCCATTTTGGTGAAATGTGACAAAATGACAATCTGAGAAACAATCTTTATTGTGTCGTACTGTCTTATAGTAGTGGCATCTCAAAGTTCCTTTTCATGCTTGGTTAAAGAAAGTGCACAGTAACTTGCTGGTGGGTCATGTTGGACGTGAAGAAAACACCAAAACACCATACCAATAAAGTATAGAATATATGATACATGCAAACACCTCACCCATAATTCACTGTTAAAAATGAAGGACTATTTTCCTACAAAAAATAGCGAATGTCAAAATCATAAAAATGTTGGCAATGTTTGCATCACAGTAAAACTACTATTTTATCATGCTCAGTGATTACGGTTTGGATGCTATGCTGGCATGCTACAGTGTAACAAGCCAAGGGTGTAGCTGCCTATACAATAGAGGTGTAAAAATACTGTACACAAAGACATTTGTGCCTCAGTAGAGTTGGTGAACATATCATTAATCCAAATTTGACAACAAAGTAGAAGTTTGTCTTGTGCCGCATTTTAAGGAAACATTTTAAAACAAATACATCATATTTTGCCAGCATTCAAGTTAAAACACATATCTTCCCACTGCAGACATTGGTGAACAACAAAGTAATTTAAATATCTGTTAAAAGTTCTTTAAATTAGAAGCATGAGTGGCCAGTTAACAGCTCCTGGATTACAATGATAGTTTTGACTCCTAAAGAAGGCTGTGGAAGACGGTCTGTCACCACTTGGACTAAAAAATTGGAAGCCTTAAAACATGCAGTTCAACTAATTTATTTTGTTGATCATTTATAGCTAAGAGGTAAGACCTGCTCTGATAACCCAAATCAGAGTAATTCAAACAAAAGAAAAAGAAAATGAAAATAGATTCCAGAAAGTACAGTAGTGTAATAAAAACAACATAACAGTCGATGCTTGAATGATCACTGCTGCAGTAGCCTTAGCTGTATGGGTTATATCCTGCTAAGAATATAAAAGCTCATCAGCTTCCAAAGCTCCTGGGCATCTTCCATATGCCCATACTGTCAGGAAGCGTGAACTGAGCTGACTAAGGGGTTGGGAGGGTGGCCTAATGGTTAAGGTGCTTGCCTTACAAACACAAGGTACAGGGTTTGAATCTCACAAGGGATAACTGGCTAGGCTTAAAATGGCTCACAAGGGCAGTTAGCCTAGTACTAATCTATGAATCTATGAATCTATGAAAAAGCTAAGCCTTCAGAGCTTTCCAGCAGAGAAAGGGAGGCTGAGCCATGAAAGTACAATGCTAGGAAAAACAAAAAAATAAATGTCCACACTCTGGCATAAAAAAACACACACCCCCAAAAAACAAGGGGGGGTGGAGGGAGCAGCTACTGCAGCAGTGATCATTTGAACATCTACCATTATGGTACGTTTATCTTGTACAACTGTACTTTTTTTTCTCCTCACATTAGCCAAATAGAATTCTAAGAACATTAAAGAAGAAGAGTGACTTTTAAGTATAGAGAGCATGAATTAGAATTGTACCTTGCATAATGTAGAAGGACTGTACACAAGATACATCTTATACAATTGTAAAGTATACTTGCAGGGCAACCACACAAAAACAGTATTTTTTTACAAAGAGGTTTCTGTGTTCAGTTAAAGTCAACAGCAAATTCCAAGAACGGACAGGAAAACACAACTCCTTGCATCACTAAACAAACTAGCTCACCACAGGGTGAGTTACAGGTATATCTGTACTGACAGTTTAGAATTATTTTCATTACACCTGTAGTAAAGAACATTATAGAATGTTCTAGCCTCATTGGTAGTGTATGGGGATAAAGCTCTGCCTACAGCTCAAATAGCTCAAGATCAATTAGTGTCTCAAGTATTTAATAATATGGCAGACAGAATGGGAGACTGGAGATATGCACGGAGTGCTGTTAGGGAGTGCTGAATATAGAAAGCAGGGTTTGTAAAAATTTTCACTGAGAGGTGTGGATGATACACCATGCAATTATTGCCGGCCACCCGTTTAGGTAGTATATCTGCATCCAGAGGTGGAAATAGGCCTTAAAGTAGTAAAAACTCCTTCAGCAAAAGTATGATACTACCCCAGGAAGCCACAGTCTCCTCACTGTACTCAAACTTGGGTCAGAATTAGTCAAGGGATGGACTTCCAAGATGGTGGAACACTGAGTAACAACTTAATTTCGGTTCTCCCAGTGTGAAAACAGAAACTCAGAATAGAGATCAGGTGAATTTGTCTTTTGGGATAAATTTCAGTTACTGGCTAGCAAGTTCTCAGCCTGGATGCCAACAAAGAAGAAATTTGGAGAACCTGAAAGAAAATTAACCATAAAAGGTGAGAAGAAAACACTGGCTGTAAAGACTCCTGTAGCTGTTCAGCAAAAAGCAGTTCAATCTCCAGCTTTGGTGCAGGACATGATTTCTAGTAATCTACATGAAAAAAATATGTCACGTGCACAGAGCTGATGAAAATAAATGAAACAATGAAGGAGTATATCAACTCAGATAACAAAAGGCTGGGAAAAAATAGAAGAAGCTTTAATCACATATTCAGATGTGCTGATAAAACTGAAAAAATCAGAGGTCAAAATGAAGAAAAAGCTGACTGAGTATGAGACTGCTCAAGAAGAGGTATTTCAAAACATGGAAGTAGAGGACAGAGTATATAGGGAAAACCTGAGATTTTCTGCTGTACCCAAGAAACTGGAAGGAACAGGCTATATTAATTCTATGAAAGCACAAGTAAGCAACTAGACTGGTATTCCAAAGGGTGAGTTGTTAATTAAAAGGGCACATTGTGTGTATGCTTCAGGCCTTGGCATGAGAAAGTAGCCAAAACCTCTAATGGTAAAGATACAGTCCTAGCAGCAAAAAGAGTTGATAATAACAAAACAGTGGCAGAAAGACAAAGTACTAACATTTTAAGACTGTGGAGTGTTAGTCAGAAATGAGTACTCACTGTATATCAGGCAGAAAAGGTATTCCATCAATCAAGAAATATTGAAAAATCAAGAGTAAGATTCAAGCTCCTGTATCCAGCTATCTTCAGAATATTTTTTCACTGAAGAGTTTAAGCAATTTTTTTTAACAGTACATGCTAAAGATGAAATGCAAAGGTTTCTCTAACAAAAATTGAGCTATCAAACAGAAGAGGATTCTGTTTCTTATTATTCTGATAATAAAGCTTATAGAGAGACTATGCCAGTGAAACCTTTTCCAATGTTCCAAAAGAAAAATACTTAAAAGACAGGAAAAAGGACAGGAGTTGACTAGAAGAACAGGAGGACATTGGAAATGAATCACAGACTGGAGCTGGGAGATGGAAATCAACAGGAAGAAAAGCAGCAACTCAGAAATTAATGAATAAATGTGAGATTATAAAACATCACTCACATTTGAGAAATATGGCAGAACAAGAAAATCTGTAAATATTGGACATTTTGACCTTGTTAAACTTCTGTGGAACTTCAAATGATATACCTTACTTCATGTCATTAATGTTTCGAAAAACATTAAGGACAGAAGAAGAGGAAGAGAGGTAACTGTAAGAAAAACAATTTTGTTCTTAATATTATTTTTATACAACATGACATATACTGCATGTAAAGTTTTTTTTCAGTTATTTTTGTGTATAACAGGTACAATGAAGTAAACAGGTGCCTTTTCCTTCTTTCTTTTTTTGTGCAGTTTTAGGAAATGTAGGCATTGCAATATAAAAAAAGAAGAAAGTCTGGACAAAAGAGCATGATATAAGTAAAATATATATATATTTTTTTTTCTTACTTTTGCATAGGGTAATGACTGGATTAAGGCTATTGGTTTGATCTAACAACAAGGTTTAAGTGGAAGTAAGTAAACAAAAGAACATTGTAATGAAAAGTTTATCTTTATGAAATTAATGCTCACAGTGCAACACGTGACCTTAGATAATGCTTTCTGAAAGCATTCAAGTTGTTTTCTATATCTGGGAGAGGAATAAAGATAAAACAAGAACAGACAGCACATAGTGTAAGTAGAAGCACAGGCTGTACCATGTGTCTTAGCATGGATAGCCTTCATTATAGATCAGTTTTAAGCCTGTGAGTATAGCTGCCAGTTTGGGACAATTGCTCCTATTAGTAGAATTAAACTTCATTATTTGAACATGTGTGTTTGTATTAAATTAATAGGTTGATAGAGTGTTCTGTATTTGTGGGTTTTTTTTGAGGGTTTCATTAAAACAAAAAGTCTTCTAAGATATGACATTGGTTCGAATGGATATGACAAGAAACAACTGTATAAACGATGAACCTGTCAAACATTAGTGTATGCATGTAACACAAAAGCTGA
The DNA here is from genome assembly GCF_019279795.1 of Protopterus annectens. Classification (NCBI taxonomy): domain Eukaryota; kingdom Metazoa; phylum Chordata; order Ceratodontiformes; family Protopteridae; genus Protopterus; species Protopterus annectens. Next base: position 1,435,138,988 of record NC_056728.1, on the reverse strand, counting down.
AACTAAACATGTAAAATAGCTGTTATACGTAACAGGTGGGAATAATAACTTCTTATCATAATGGCAACATTTTCTATATTATCTTTGAATGCGAATGGTCTCACAGGTATATACACAAAAGAAAGAGTAGTGAACTATTTTAAAAATGCAGACTACAAATAACTATTTAGAAAGAAATGAGCATGTGAATTTGATAAAGAAAGGATTTCAGGATGTTTATTCAATAGATTATCTGGGACAAAGGAAAAGGGAAGTACTTATATTAATTACTAGATGAGCTCCAATAATGATAGAAGAGGGAAAATGATAATAATGGTAGATTTGTAGCAGTAAGAGAATACTGGCAAGAGAGAAGAAGTACACTGGCATGTATTCATATTCCACTTAAAACTGCTACACTGGAGCTTAATAAAATTCTGGGAGAAATAATCAGCTTTTCACAGGGAATATTACTTATAGGTAGGATTACTAGAATTTGATTTGCAACAGTGAGGATGTATCTGAGGGATCTAAAAGGGAAGATATAACAAAATATGATAGATTTTTGAATGAATTTATGAAACTATTTGGTATAAAAGATGTGAATTCAGTAGTAGGAGCTTGAAGATAATTTACATATTATTCCCAAAGGTACAAAAACTAGGCTAGGCTAGAGAGAAATTATATTTCACAAGAACATGTGCATTTAATTGAAAGTTTTGATATGTATCCAATAACTATTTCAGGTCACCCACCAATAATAACCAAAATAAAAATGCAGAGTAATGAAATCAAAATAAGAAATTGGTGCTTCCCACGTATCTGTTAAACTAAGAAGAATTTAAGGAATGGATAGTGGGAAAAAGTGAAAATGAAAATAGGTTCCAGAAAGTACAGTGCCATAATTAAAACTTAACATAACAGTAGATGATTGAATGATCACTGCTGCAGTAGCCTTAGGTATATGGGTTATATCCTGCCAACAATATAAAAGCTGGTCAGTTTCCAAAGCTCCTGGAAGATAGAAATTTCATAAGAAAATGTAGCTATGGAGTAGGATAAAATGAAAATGGAGTTTAAAAATATAGTAGAAATAAAAGAAAAAGAGATATGGTTAAGAAGTAGCAAGAATTATTTAGAGGACTGACAAAGGTTAAAGTATTGCAGAATAAGGGGAATCTCGTAAAACAAGAAGAGGCACAACTGCAGATTGCTAAAGAGAAAATAAAGGACTACCTTGATAATATGCATAAGTTTAGAAAGACTGTTGCTAAGCAACTGGTTTTCAATAATAACTCCAGAGTGCAAAAGTTGTTTGCATAATGGCGTAGGAAACACAACGTAGAAAGGGTTCCTCCCAAGCTCAGGGAGCCTATAACAAGGAAAATAACCAAAGATCTTGTAGAAGTATTAAATATTTTAGAAATGTTATGAAACTATGTATAACACAGTAGAATGTGGAAATCAAGAAAAAAATACAAATGGAAATGTTTATGGAAGATTTAAATATGCCAAGGTTAGAGGTAGATGAGTTTCAATACTAGCAGTTAGGATAGGAGGAGATGAGATAAAATGGTGATGTATCACCAATCTACAGAAAGTCTCCAGGAACAGATGGTATTCCTGTGGAAGTTTGGAAGCTAGGGGGGAAGAAAGTGATAAAGATCCGGAAGGTTTTGTTTAATAGTGTTTTTAAAAGGAGGAGAAGCATCAACATCCTGGAAGAAAGCTGTGCTGGCTGTAATACCTAACAATGGTAAAGGCCCATCGGATTCATCTTCATATATTCCCACTTCAATTCTAAACCATGAATTTAAAGTGTTTATTTCAATAATGGCTATAAGAATAGCTAAGGTGATGACAAAATTGATAGATATGGCTCAATGTGGCCTTGTAGAAGGGATGCAAACATTTGACAACATTTACAGAACAATGAGGTCCCAGAGAGAAGCAGATTGTAAGAAAATACCATTGTTGTTGGTGGTCTTGATACAGAAAACACACTCAACAGAATAAGATGGAATTTTATGAGTAGGTCAATGGAAGCATTTGCATTCTCCTGACAAAATAAAGTTAATTAGAAGGATATGTGAGGGATCAGAGGCAAAACATGGAAGGGGGTCCTCTCTGATAAGTTCTGTTTGCACAGGGAAAATAGGCAGGGGTGTCCACTTTCCTCTTTCATTTGCATTATAGGTAGATAATAAGAGATTCAGAAATTGAAGGATATAACTGATATGGTAATCAAAAAAAGTTTGCTTTATTTGTAGATGATATTATTTTGTACCTGATAAAACTAAAAAGGGACATTCTGAGAAAGTTTCAAGTCTTTTTTCAGGATACACAATTAATGAAGATAAAACAAAGGCAATAGCTATAAATTATGTACCCACACATGAATTGGTTCAGCAATATTCATATTTATGGGAAAACTATAAAATGAAGTATGTAGGAGTATGAGTTTAAAAGGATTCTGTTCAGAAAGCTAATGATATGTGGGAATTGACTAAATAAAAGTAAATACAAAAATCTGAGAAATTGGTAGCTCTGTTTTATCGATATGGATAGCAAGACACAAGCAGTGAAAATGTTTTTAGTTCCTTTAGTTTTCAAATCAGTCAGGTTTATTTTTAACAACCAAGGGAGAAGTTGTGGATGGCAGTTAATAAAAAATGGAAGGATTTTATCTGGGTGGGTAAGAGGGCAAGAGTCAAGTGGGATAAGTTGATCCATCCAAAAGAATAAGTTGGTTTAGGATTGCCTGATTTGAACGGGTATTTCAGAGTTACATATTTAAGGCTCTTATACATAGCAGAAGCAGAAAGCTATAATTCAAAGTGGAAAGGGATGATGATGAAACAGGGGGGATGCTTAGGAAATAAGGAGAGACTGGGATTTTGGATGCAGATCCTTAAGGAGAAAAACAATAACCATGCAGAATATTATATCCATAAAGTAGCAGAAAGTATTCTAAGAACTAAGCCAACATGGGAATAGAAAAAAGGTATTTTGCTGATAGGGATGACTGCACCTAGGGGTACAGAGAATAGGCAAGATGGGGCTGAAATTTACTTGAGAAAACTGGCAAAGCAACCAAGGTATTGAGAGTAAATAATTAGAGGGGAAAGGTAATATAATGGGAAGAGGCTAAGGATTTATTTGGACTGCAGGCTAGAGACTGCCTTCCCTATCAAGGACTGAAATCAGAGTATAGGCAAAGAGAAAGAAATGGAAGAATCCTAAGAGAAAGACCAGCACTGGTAGTATTTTTAGTATAGCTTGAACAGAAGCTATTATTAAAAAAGGACAGTTAGTGTGGCATATAAAATATTGCATGATAACTATACGAGTCAATCTGAGAAGTTTAGAAGGGACTGGGAAGAGAGACTAGATAAGCAATTCACAAAGAAGTAATTGGAGTATACATGTATAGCTCCCAAATATGCAAGAAAGTCTAGAATATTTAAGATCTTTTCTTGGAAGTGTTTGCATGGGTATTTTTATACCCCAAGCAGACTCCAACGAATGTTTCCTCAGGTAGATTTCAAATATTGGAGGTGTGATGGGGAAAAATAGATAATTGGGAATGTATTATTTGGGAGAGTAATGAATTGACAGACTTTAACAATTCCTTGCAGGCAACTCTATCAGAAATACTGGGTAAGCAAATTGGTGTAACTGAGAAAATTATTTTTTGAGCTGCAATTCAGAATCAGAATTGCCTAAACATAGTAAGGCCTTGGGTAGTTTAATTCTGGTGGCTGCCACAAAAGCAATTGCTAGAAAAATCAAAGTCTAAACCTACCATAATAAAAGTATTGAAAACAGTAACAGAGCTAAAAAAACTGGAAGTGAGATCTTTAGAAAAAGGTTGTAGCAAATTACATAGAAAAATAGGAATTGTGGGAACAGTACATGCAGAATAATATTTTAGAGGAAGAATGAGGTTTAAGGGAAGGCAGTAATTGAATGAGCTATGTAATGTTTGATTGATAATGAGTATATAGGAGATTATATGTGATGTATAAGGTTTGCAACTAAATATGTCAATATGGTTTATTTTCATTTATATAAATTTATGATTTTTGTCTATGTCATAAGTGATAATTCAATAAAGATCTTTCTTATTTAGAAAAAAAATTAGTTAAGGGATGGCAAGAAGGTTTGGTAAACCTGACAGAGGAGGAGAGTCCGTAGCTGTGTGGAGCAGAAAAAAACAATAGAATGTACTGAAGAAAACTGTGTTATTTTGATTCAGTGTGGCAGAACATGTAAAACACTGGTCAGGGAAATGTGATAAAGTTTTTCTCATAAGTCTTCTCACTCATGCTGACCACAGAAGTGAAACTCAAAGTGCCACAATGAATCAAATCCCAAAGATGGAAGAATAACTGTTTATCTCAGATGACCCAATCACATTTGTTATTCAATGTCAAAAAATGCATTGTCATCCCATTTGGGAAAAACAAAAACCCCACGAATTACCACATAGGTGGCAGCCCCCTTAATACATAAGAGGTAATAAGAGATCTGGGGACCCAGGTAGATAGTAATCTCTCCTTTGACAATCATATTGCCAAAGTAGTTAGGAAATCCTTCTATGTGGCCCATCTAATTACTAAAGGCTTCACATCTAGAAATAAAGAGGTAATAGTGCCCCTCTATTCATCACTCATTAAACCTATCATAGAGTACAATGCCCCATTTGGGATATACCTCACAAGACACGTCCAACAGCTGGAAAGACCACAAAAGTACCTCACCAAGAGGATTACTGGCCCCAAACATATGTCCTATGCAGCCCGGCTGTACTCAGTGGCATATCGCTTACTCAGAGGTGATCTCTGCGTGACTTACAAAGCCATGCCCAACTCAGAATTGATGGACATGCTCCACCTAAAGAAATCCAAGTCACTGCGAGCCACATACTCTAGTGAGCTAAACCTCACCACAACAATAAATAGAACATGCTGGAGGGATAGATTCCTGTCACAGAGACTCCTCATGCTTTGGAACAAAATTCCAAATTACGTCAGGCAGAGCCCCTGACTAACACTCTTCAAGAGAAACCTTGGCGAGTGGATGGGTAACAGAAAATACACCCCTGGGATCACTTCATTGGCTCTGCTTGACAGAGGATCAGTTAATTAATCAATGGGGCAGCGAAAGCCAACACACTCTGGCTAGGCTTATAAATGCCCTCGGCCAGTTAGCCTAGTACTTACCTATGAACCTATGAACCTATGAACCTATGTGGTCAACTAAAGGAGATATTCAACATGTAAAAAATTCTTAGAAATTACTGAACAGATTAGATTGTACTAAACAACTTCAGATGTGGTGAGCAACTAAATCCTAGGTGAAGACAGTGGACATGAATCAGGTTCTGCTTAATACTATAATACCTTACCTTGCAGTGTTAAAACAATGTTGGCAAGAACCCTGTGCAGTCACAAAGTAACTAGATATCTCAGAATATGGAAATTTCCTTGACTGCGCATAGTTTAACCCATGCAGTCTTTTATTGTATGCCATTTTAAGTAAATAAGAAGTTGCCTCAAGAAAATGTTTTTGCTCTGATTGTTTGTGACCCTTTGGGTCATTAGCTTGTCACAGTGGAGGCACTTGTGTGCTCCAGTAAGCATCATAGTTGTGTTATCCATATAGCCTTATGCTACTGATGAAGTTTTCCTAGGCACAAAGATATGGATTATTAAGCTAGACAAAAACGACCTCTACAACAGCTCAAAATCAAACAGAAATTAGAGTCAGGCTTAGGGTTGTGATCAATGCTAAACATCTGGTTGTGGGCTACCTATGTCACCTGCCAAGAGTCAACCCCAAAATGCTTATGTGGAGCCATTAGTGATCTTTCTCTCCTGCAACATGAAAAGTGAGAATTGCATACAGTGCCAGCCTAGTGGCAGTCATGGCTGAGTGATATAGACAAGCTACATGCTAGCAATGGAAATGGCTTTAGGGATGTGGTGCATCAATTCATCGTCAAGAAAGAAGCTAGAGCTGTTGAAAGAAGCATAGAATGTTACCTGGATAATTTATGATGTACATTGGTACATGCTTTGAACAGTGAAACTAGACTATTCAATCAGGTGTGGTCTACTCCTTTACTGGATTTCTTTTTTGGGAGCTTCCTTGGGCAAGGGTGGTGACACACAAGTCTCCAAATTAGGGTCATGCAATTGGATCTTATTCCCCAAAATGAAGGGGTTGCTAGAGGCCCTGTGGTGCACAGGAATACTCTGTTCCAGATGGCCTGTGTTTGCTTAGTGGCACTGGTACTGGAGATGATTCAAGTGGAGGGTGAGAATGAGTTGCTGATGTCAGCTTGGTCATCCGGGGGTGGGGGGGTGACTAGGCTCATTGCCATAGAGCACACTCCTCAGTAACAATATATTGTGGCATGAACATCCTCAATCCTCCTGCGCTGAGCCTGACAAGGTTAAGGCAGGCCTAGTACACCCAGTGAGTGAGGAGAGGAACTAGTGGCAGCTGAATGGCAGCTGTGGGGAGAAAAAGTGGTGAAAGGATTGCTGTGATTTAACTAAAGGGATGAAAATTATTGGCAGTTGCTTATACCAGTGCATCAGAATTGTTGTACAGAGTAGTCAGCATTTTTGCAGAACATGACTGACATGCTCAAAACGGTGCTGCCACCCAGCTCTGCAGTTGTAATGAGAGACCTTGGCTATTGCATGAGCAATAAAGAAAACTGAAGAACTTGACTGGGAGTTAATGTTTTCTGAACATGAGTGGCAGATTGTAATTGGAAATCTGAAAGTCCTGGAATGTTCAAAACAGACACTAGTAGAAAACCAAGGAGAATCACAAATGTAGTTTGTAACAAAGACCCTGACCACCAGTTGATCCTGGAATGTAAAAGGTACAATATGAATCTATTCAAAGCTGTACAACAGTGGCATTACGCAGTTGTGTCAAGAATCACTGGAGTCTGCCAATCCAGTCTATAGCTATTTTGTGGACTTGGAGAAGGAATATGATTGCAATCTCTGGTATGTAGTATAAGAGGGCCTGCAGGAGAATAAATTAGCAGGGCTACTATTGATTGCTGTCTGGTCCTGCTCTAAATACAGTGAAAGCTACATCCACATCTTTGACACAATCTGAATTTACTCAAGGTCAATGCAGAGTTCCAGAAAGAATGCATTTTTAACTATATCTGTTTAGGATTTTTGTGGACTGGAATTCAAGGCTTGGATGGTACATGGTCTAGTGACACAGAAAAGGCAATTGTGTTAATTGTACATTTTGTCATTTTGACCTCTTCTGACCATGTCATCTGATACACAATCAAGTGATTCACTGCTGAGTGAGAAGCAACTGTGATTAGAATCGTCACCTCCAAATCTAATGTCATGGCTCTCTCCTAGAAAAGACTCGCTTGGTTTTGGCAGGTATTGGAGAACAGATGTCCTAAGTGGCATAGTTCTAATTTTTTTGTGGACATGCTCATGGTGGATGGTGTTAGAAGAACTGCAGTAAACTTGGAAATGTCACTATTTTTTTTTCAAAAAGAAAACACTAACCATATTGGAGATATACCAAACTAAAATCATGTATTGTTTAAATGACAAAGGTAAAAGAAGTTGCATTGCACTTGATTTTTCAGTCAGTTGTAATATGGAAAAATGTGAAAATAGTATATAATTATGTTTTCCATGGTGAAAATATAAATTTAAAGTGAAGCCAAGGCTTGCTTCTTGATACTACATATGTGTGCTCTGATGCAAAGTCTGCTCTTTGAAGATTCTTTGAACAGTAAGTAGCTCATTGAGACCCCCCCCCCTTCCCCTCCAGGAGTATGTAACTCTGGAAACCGGAAGGACACTTTGTGAAAATAGAGCACCTTCTAAAATTGAAATTGACCCACAATAGAAAGACTGGTTGTCAGTTCAAGAAGTTATTGGAGTTACTGCCTTTACCTGATGGACAATACCCTTGGAGACAGAACTCAAACTGTGCGATACTGCCTGTAATGAGTCTGAAAATTCTACTTTGATCCTAAAAGTCAGGGACGGCAAGGGAACAGTGTATCTTTTAGCCAGAAGAAGATAGTTTATAGTATAGATGTTAAGCATTTTTTCTGAACAATGTCTACTATTTGAATGCTTTATTTCCAGTTCCTTTTGTAAATTCTGTACTTTGCATTTTTCTTTGAAAATTATGTGCTTTAATATATTTATTTCAAAGAAAGAATTTTATTAATTCACTTTGAGTGCTTGTGGCTGATGTTTTATTTATTGGGTTAAGAGCTGAACATTTTACAAGTAAAACCAACTGTGGACATCCTCTATTCAAAGTGATGCTGCTTAAGTTATTATTATTCAAATATTCAAAGGCTGGCCTATTTTAAGGGTAGAAAATAATTTGAATTCTTGGTTCACCAATGTAATTTGACTGGTAACAGCATACCTTAAAGACTTGATTATTTATTTTTATATTTAAGGATTTGTTCAGTTTGTGATGATTGAAAATAGTGACCATAGTAACGCAGTTCATGCATTATACAAGGGTTTGAAGAATCATATAGTATTTCGTTTTTCCCTCCAGGTGGCACCTGAACATAGAATTTGAATAAGCCAGTGGTACCGAGCTGTTGTCTAGGATTAGTATTTATATTTTTCAGCATGGATATTTTTTTGATATTTGTAGTCAGAAAAGCTATACCTATCACTAAAATCCTATCTTTTACTGTATTAGTAGAGGATGCCAAACATGATGTGGTCATTTTCTCATTTTTCACACACCCACAAAGAGATGTGTAATATTTTATAATTTGGGGTTAATCAAAACACTTACGTTTGAGTTTTCATTATTATGCTAACTGAAGTACTGATGAAGGTTTACTACTTTTATGGCTGTTAATCAACAGCTGCTGAATTAATATAGGATTATTGTATCTTTATTTGAGATGGATTGTTGAATTGATGTGCTGTGGTGCTGAGATAATTGCTTCTTATTATAAAGTTATTGTTGCATTGCATCGGATATCCATGTGCTCCTTCACTCTGAGCATTACCAGCTTTAACCTGCCTATAAGCTAGCACAGTGTTCTGTCACACTTTTTCATAAGTCTCCTTACAAGTATCAAATAGCTGTCATGGATGTTTGCCACACAGATGTTCAAATGGAGTAAACACAGCTGAAGCTTGTGGCACCTCTCTGATTGCAAACAGCACATAGGTAACAGTGGTTCCCAGATTTTACCATCTGCATAGACAGCTTTCCTCAGCATGGCTTTCAGTCTTTTATTAAACCTATCTACTAATCCATCATTCTATTGATGATAGACTGATATCTTCAACTGTTCGACTTTAAAGCACTAACATAACAGATGCAGTACTCTTGACATAAAGTGAGTGTCTTGATTGGCAAAAATTTCCTTATGAATACATGCTCTGGAGAAAAACAGTGCTAATTCCCAGATAATAACCTTAGCACTAGTTTTGATAGTGGCAGTGCTTATGAAAATTAAATAGCATACTCTATTATGACTATGTACTAGTGCCCATTACTCAGTTTTATAAATGGTCCCAAGATATCCAGGCAATATGTTCAAAGGGAACATCTATGATAGAAATTAAGATCAAGGGGAATTTTATATCCATGATTGGGTGCAGTTTTTGACATTCTGGACAAGAAGCACAGAATTTCTCTATTTCTTTCATTATGTGTGGGAAGTAAATTCAAGTTAATACACTTTCTTAGTTTTGTCTGCCCCCCCCCCCCCCATCCCGATTGACATCACAACATGCAACTATGTGCTAACTTCATTACTAGGATCCTATAAGGTTTTGACACTATTACCTGATGAAGAAATGCTTTCCTTTCTTTACATACTCTCTATAAGAGGTCATCTTTTAACTCAAAATAAGGAGTCCAGGTATGCAACTTAACTGATAATACTTCAGAGATTAAATCACCGCTATCAGTGTCCTATTAAGCATATCACATTCTAGGCTCTCAGTCTAATGCATGTCTATCTATGTCTTCAGCGCTTCTCATAGCAGTTAAGATTGCAGGATTCTTGACCACTCTGCTCAGCTCCAGTTCTCTGTGGTTGCATAGCAGTGAAATGTCAGTAAATAACATTCCAGGTCATCCTCCCAGGCCTGTTTCTAAAGATGTAGTACACTCTTTGGGATTGGCAGCCATATTTGCTAGTATAATTAGCTGTTGTCATAACTGCACAAGTTTCTGATCATTCCCCATGTATGATTCCACAGTTTTCCCCAGTAATTCCTTCATGGTTGTGAACATCAGTTAACCATGCCAGGAGCACCAAGTCATGGTTCTATAGGGAATTTGTAGCCCAAATATAGTTTGCACTTAGCAGCAGAGGTAGTGTGAGGAAATACAACTTGGCAAGGTTTTGTCCAACTGCCCATGTACATTGCACCAGATCAAGTGCTTGCTATTCATTATAACACACTATACACCAAACACAAACCAACACACACACATAAGCACACATACATACAAACATACACACACACACGCACACACACACACACACATACACACACGTGCACACACACGCACACATGCACACACGCACACGTACACATGCACACGCACAAACGCACACGTACACATGCACACGCACACATACACACACACACACACACACACACATGCACACACACACACACACACACACACACACACACACACACACACACACAAACACACACATGCACACACACACACACAAACACACACACACACACGCACACACATCACACTGTATTGTCCCTGGTATTACCTGCTTACATCTGTCTCTCTCAGTAGAGGCATTTTCACAGATTCATCTCCTCATTGTTGAATTCTTATATATCATATAAATGAGCAGCATACAGAGATCAGCAGGTGAGATAGTGCAGGGGGAAGACAAATTGCAAAAGCTGTCAAATTGCAAGGGATATATTTTTCTTGCCTTTTCCCTAACTTTGTGTGTTGTTCTTGTATGACAAAGCAAAGAGACATGCTGTCTCCCACATCACTGATTAAACACTGGTGTGTGGTCGAAACACTTTCATCATTGTCTGGTACTTGAAGGCACATCATACATCCTCTGATAGAGAAAAGAATATTAGCTTAAGTCATTCACTCCTTTATTCCCTGCAATCTATCAGTTACCTGAATTGTTACTTGACTCCAAGTCACCAGCAGCATAGGTGGCCTCCTGGACCTGAGCTAGTAGGCTGGTTAACAATATAGAATTGTTGATGCTTTCAGTAAACTCCAATAATATCATTTAATATTAATCACTACCAGACCACCCTGTCATATATCAGTATCCTATGCCTTAGATACTATATCATATCATGCTGCATTATGCCATAACTACTGCATGCCTACATTCACAATGAATAAGCCATTTTATGAACCTTGTGACTATACACAACAAAATAACACAACTAAAACAATTATTTCTGACAGCTTCTGAGATATCTTCAACAGTAGTCAATCTTTTACATGTTATAAGTACTGGAAAGTCTGTAAAACTTGTAAATTGTATTATTTTTAGGCAGCATGCAATTATCTCATATAGTAGTTGCTTTTTTGACTACAGTAATGCCCCATTAAAAATGACCATTTCAAATACATAAATAAAATGGGTCAAGACTGATCTGGCAGTTACTAGTGCATAAAGTCTGATAAAAAATAAAGATGGACAACAAATGATTTTCAAGAGCCAAATCAAACTGCTGTGAAGCTGCTTGTCAGCTCCTTAATTCTATCAGAAACCCAGTGGATGCATCTGCTGTGACATGATAGTTCTTTTGACATCTGTACAAAAAGAAAGACATCTTTTTTTTTTTTTTTGACTTCTGCCATTAAATGCCTATTGCCTACATTTTCAGCAGTGGCTTGCAATATATAAATAACACTTTTTCTTCACTTTCTATAAATTTGAACATAAAATGTCACAACTCCTCTCTCAGTATCACAGTTCCAGTCAAAGTAGCACATTTTGATTACATCACTTATTGACAGTACTAGATTCTCAACATTCTTCTGGTCTATTAAAATGCAAAGCATAATGGCAGAGATCTAATCCAGTCAGAAAATTATTACAAAGAAAAACACTAACTTTTGGAAATATATTTAAATGCTTAATTTTACTTGGTCATTTCTATAAAGCCCCATATAAAATATTGCAGCTCCACTAAGTAACCATCCTGCTTCAGAAAAGTATACTTTGGTTTCCTGTAAGTAGCACTTAATCAGCACTCATCTGTTCATATATGTGCTCTCTGTTACAAAATATAATGGAGAATATTCCAATAAAATAAATACTATGATTCTAAATGCATCCTTCTGAAATAGGTTCAAATACACAGATACATACATACAGACACACACATGTACATGCCTACTCACATCATGCGGACACACAGACACACGCACACATGCATATATTCAGGAAAACACAAACACATACGTGCACACATGCACTGCACACTAACACTCATATACTCTTGCATACATACACGTGCGCACAAGTACAAAAACATATACACACAAACACACACTCACTCACCCACACACAGACTCAGACACACTCACACACATACACTCTCACACGAAGATATGACGTGAAAAGATCTGCAATCAGATGTCACTGATGATTATGTGCAGTTTCTAAAAGTACAATATATGAAATATTTTACTGCAACTAAACAAGAAAATGACTACTTTTTCTAAAAAGAACACAAATGTACAAAACAGAAGCATCCTTTAAAATTAAAAAAAACACAATAACAAACAAAAACATGCTCTTTTCTAAAAATGATAAGCTGTCTTGGGACTACATTACAGGAAAACAATGGGCCCTCCTGGAATGGAGTAGAAGTCTATCTATAGCATTAAGCCTCAAATACCCTGGGTAGTCTGATATTTTTATTTAATGCCCACCCTATTAGGCATTATTGCTTATTTATAATTTAGGGATTCAGAAATCCGTGATGGTTTTTAAATGTTAATGTGTGCAATTATAGAAAAGCCCTACAATGTTTTTTGTTTCAACTTTTCTGGCTATTTTGAATTTAGAATTACTTCCACGTGATTAAAAAAAATTCTTTACCATATATGTTGTGACATTAACTTTACTTTATAGCTAGAATTCATTATCTGCACAGCACAAAAGTTTAAGGTGTGAGTCAGCTCTCAGCTAATCAGATATACGTTACCATTATCTGATGATGGTTCATGCCCTGCACATGGCCACTATACATGTTAATCATTGGTGCACTACATGCTAGATGTCTGTGAAACCCATCCTGTATTGTCACTTTTTACAGAATTTATAAGCCATTATCTTGTTACCCATACCCTTTTGAGATACATATCCCATTATATTAGATACATCATTACAGTTTTATTATTGTGCCTAAATGTCACTGATACTGAAGTAATTACACAACACAATATCATCCCATAATCACATGCTAACAGTCTTCATATATTAAGTATTTTCATTGTATAACAAAGTAATAACTCTTACATGAAACAAAAGAGAAGTAGTTTAAAAGTCAGCGTGACTGTCTGCCATATTTTTGTTAATGTTATATATTTAATACATTGTTTCTGTTTGGTGTTAGAACATATTAAGTTACACTTTTTTGAGATGCAGTCAAGTCACAAGTGCATAATGCTTCAGTTATTCCACAAATAACACTATTTTCCTGCAAAATATAAACAATATCTTATTGCAATGACATTTTATTATTTATAACAATTCTGAAACTGTAGAGAGCATTAATGTATTCTGTGAAATCATTCTGAGATTCTTACAACTAGTTCTAAAATAATTTGATGGTTTTGTTTAGATAACCATCTTCCAGTGTTCTATATCATTCCTTCAATGTCCTTTTATATACAGTGTCACTTTGAGCAAGTCACTTAACCAGACAATATTGCCTCTTCACCCAAAAAGAGGTATCTGTTCCAATTAAACTTAGCAGATTAAAAATTAAAGTAATAGGTTAGTACTAGGCTAATTGCCCTTGCGAGCCATTTTAAGCGTAGCCAATTATTCCTTGTGAGACTCAAACCCTGCACCTTGTGTTTGCAAGGCAAACACCTTAACATTAGACCACCCTCCCAACCCAATCATTAGCACTAAAACATGTGGCATCTAAAGTGTCTTCAGTCGAGACTCAGCCATAATTATACTAGACATATTTGTAAAATGTTGACAGTTTCTTTAATGACTGCATTACCTACAGACTAAATTCGCAAAACTATGGGGGTACCTTTAATTCTGGAATGCATATTGTTCACAGCTTTTTTGTGATTAGAGTTCACACTCTAATAATATTACTCTGTTATGCATTCTGCTTGAAAGATATTCATTTTAGATGTCTTTTCTGCCAAACAATCCAGTTATTCACTTTCCCACCATTCTTAATAATTTTCCTGATCTGTTCTTTAAATCAAGTTTTATCTGAATGTTCAGTATCTTGTACTTTTTTCTCTTCTCCATCTGCTTCAGTACCTTGTACTTTTGTTCCCTTTTCTGTCTGCCTCTAGACTATATTATTGTGTTACTGCTATCTTCTGGGCTCTTTTAACATATTAACATCACAACATAGTCTACTTTTACAATTACTTTTCGGGATCATTATGCATCTATAGTTTTTTCTTCCATAATTAAAAATAACCATATGATCACATTTATTTTCTCTCTCTCTCTCTCTCTAGATAGATAGATAAAGATAGATATAGAGAGATAGGTATATAAATGTAGCTATAGTACAGCTGTGTAGTATATAGTCTAACTGTGAAGGTAACTTACTATTGTAGATGTTCGTATAGATCACCGGTGCAGTATATTCAACATCTGGGACATTTCCGACAAAAGTCCTGTCAATCCAGCCAGCTTTCTAAAGCTAAGGATCCTTTCCCCATGACTGGTACCTCCACCCTAGGTATGCACCAGTGTACTGGCATAACAGGTATGTCTGTCCATGCTATTTTCAGAGAATGAGTGTGAGCAGAACATTAGAATAACGTCCTAAGGAAAGATCAGAACTCTGAGACAAATATTAATGGTACAGAGAATTTTGAGAACACGGGAAGTCTTAGGGTTGGAGAAGAAATGAGTTAGTGAATACCCCACCCCGTGACAAGGTAAAACTGCTAATGTCTACCCCTAGAGTGGATGGAGGGAGGATATAGGTATTGCAACAGTGATCTATTCAAATATCTACCAGTATGGTAAGTTACCTACAGAAGGATATTATGTTCTTCATTAGATCACTTTTGCACTATTCTTAACATCTGTGATAACTTGCCAAGCTTGATCAGATTGGGTGGAAGAAAGGGGTACTCCTTCCAAATTTGGTATGTCATGAAAGACAACCTTCACAAATCCAGTTCTTGTCCCTGAACATCTTATATTTAGTGTAGGTGTGGACTGAGGTCCAATTTGCTGCTTCAAAAATAGTTTTAGTCTTGCATGAAAGACCTTGAAGTAGCTACTGTTCTGGCAGATCAGACTTTAACTATTTCTAGTGGCTGTTTGCCATGATTTGTATAATAGGTCATTTGCCATTTTTTAAGCAAAAAATGGACTGAACGTGAGTACTGAAAGACTGAATAATTATTTTCCTCTTGTTGTGAGAGTTTGCTAAGAAAGCAGGGAGCTAGATAGTTTGAATAAGAACACATTTAGAAATCACTTTAGGCATGAAAGAAAGTTTGGTCCTAAAACTTACTTTTTTATTATTAGTAGTAGTAGTATGAAAAACCAATAAACGGGAAACTTATCACTTTTTCATCTGCTAAGAATAAGGGGAAGAGATGCCTCTTGTCTCTGGTGACCAGGGAGTACTGTCTGGTTAAGTGCCATGCTTGGAGTCACACCATTTGTAAAAGTAGACTGAAGGAATGACATCTAGCACTGAAGGGCGATTATTTAAGCTACAACACCGAATTAAATAAGAACTGGTTATGAGAGCAAAAGAATGATTGCACAGAACGTATTAATATTCTGCAAGTCATAGGGTGTTGATCTGCAGTTTTAGAATTGTAAGTAATTATTTGAAATAAATAGTCAGAAACTTTTCTAACTGAGGTTAAGGCTATAAGCAAACCATTATTCCAGGAAAAAGGTTGAAAGAAACAATAATGTCTGACTAAAGGAGGAAGAGTTACATTTTCTAACACATAGTTCAAGTCCCAAGAAGGCACCTCTCCTTTTCTTGGAGGCTTAATGTGGAGCACTCCATTGAGAAGCAGTTTTAGAGTTACACAAAGCAAGTTTATGTGGCAAACAAGCAGAAACAGCTGAAATTTGAACCTTGGTAGACATGTACAACAAGTCACATCTAAGCAACTCACAGAAATATTGAAGTAGCAGCTGCATCCCTGTTGTACTGGAGCCTTGACTTCTGTTTATCACTAGGCTAAAAAAAAAATTTCACTTGGTCATACAAGGCTTTCTGATGTTAGGTTTTCTATCTTCTTTAAAAAATTTGCTGCACATTCTGAGCAAGCTAGACAATGAAAGGAATTAAAATCCAATCACCCATACTGTGAGCTTCAAGGGCTATAGATAGGAGTATATCAGTGACCCTTTGCCCTGAGTAAGTAAATCCACCAAAAGGGGAAGAATTTGGTAATGCCTTATGGTCAATTCATTGAAAAGACAAAATCATTGTTGTTCTGTACAAAATGGGGTCAGCATGCTTAGATTGCACTTTCTTATCTTTTGAAGCACTGTGGGAATCAGAGGAAAGGGTGTGAAGGCATACAAAAACTTCCATTTCCATGTTATCAAGAAGGCATCTATTCCCACTGCTCATTTACAAGGAGTTCTGGAACAAAATAGACACCATTGCCATTTTGTATTGATACAAACAGTTCTATTTAAGAAATTCTGAAACAATGGATGAGACAAATACCTCTCTATTTAACGTCCATTTGTGAAAGTCTGCCATGGATTTGTTTAGTGAATCTACTACAGTGCTCAGATGGGAAGAAATGTAGACTGCTTGTAGAAGAAGTTTGTTCAATGGCCACTTGTTAATCTGCAAAGGGGATTAGACTTGTCCTGCTGTATGTATGTATCACATAACTGTGGTATTCTCTGTTTCTGCTTAGAGTACTTGGTGTTCACAGTTGATGAACAGCTTCAAGACCATCAATTAGGACCATCGTTTCCTTGATATTGATGTGACTTTTCTTATACAAGGGATTATATGCACCCTAAACCTTGGTTTTTGGAAGCAATCTCCCCACGCAAGGCCTGAGGCATTTGTTGAAAATCATTGTACTGGATGAGTCTATCTGTTTGTCCCGCAAAACTAAGCCCATGGCTAGGCAATGAATAACTGGAATTTGTTGACTGAGAGAGTTCTGGTGCTGGGTCTACACTGATCTAAAATACCACAAAATTTTCTGGTGAAAAAAAGGCCATCTGCAATGTACTATCTCTTAAGTAACCTGGCAAGACCATTCTTGAAGAAGGGAAGACTTCTTTAGATTGAGAGTGAGTGCTAGATGCTGCAGAGGGTTCATGAATAACTCTAAAGCCTTCAGTACCTCTGAACTGGAAGTTGCTTGAAATAGGCAATCTTCCAGGTAATTATAGATGTCAATTCCTTTGATCCTGAGTCTGAAACTAACATGTCTGACATTATTTAGTGAGTGTAATTCACAACAATTTACAAGAAAGGCACAATTTTTACAAGGAACAGAAAAAAAAACATAATTCTCAATTTCTTTGCTTAAGAATTGTGGACAAAGTCAATAATAATTAGAGGAGGGGGGAGCAAGGCAACAAAAGTGATGAATTTTAAATACTGTTTTATAGTGTATCTATCTGCTAACCAGGTCTATATCAAAACATCAAAGTTTTAAAACTTTGAATGTTCTAATATCGACCCGTTTTGAGCGAACACTAAAAATAGGAAAGCTGCAGAACACCAAATTCTTTCCTAGGGAAAGAATTTGGTTGGCCGGTTCTGTGGCTTCGTTATTTTCAGCGCTGTGGTGGAAATTTACGGGTCAGGTTCAGGTAAGTGTACGATTGTGTGGTTGTTAGGATTAGGGCATGGGTTAGGTGAGTTAGGGTTAGGGCGTGGGTTAGGTAAGTTAGTGTTAGGGTGTGGGTTAGGTGAATTAGGATTAGGGGCAGGTTAAGTGAGTTAGGGTTAGGGCACAGGTTAGGTGAGTGTGCAATTGTGATGGACCTTAGGGTTAGGGTTTGGGTTAAGGTAAGTGAATAGATAGTAGTGTATGTATAGTTTAGTGTAGGGTTAGTTGTAGGATTATAAGTGTATGTGTGTGGATTGATGTTTTTTAGGTGTACTTGTGTTATGTGTATGTGTTTCGGAATAGCAAATTTTTTCCCAAGGAAAAATTTGTTGTTCTGAATGTTCGATATTATATGGTTTAGATATTTTAGGTTTGATGAAATAGCATTCGCTATTTTCATCTATCGATAACGTGATATAAATGCTGCTAACCAGGTAAACTCACTGAAGAACATCCCTTTTTTCAAGAGAGAACCAGTAATATTAACTGTGTCACTTGCTCATGCTCATAGTCACATCACAGGCAAATGGAGGTGGGAGGAAGCATTTTGTTAACAACTCAGGCCCTTAAGTGACATTGACTGACTGTAATCCTCAATCAATTACCACGCAAAAAAAAAAGTTAGTGGAGGTCTGGTAGTTAGTATGGAGGATTAATGCTGCAGGCTCTTAATGAGCTGCCTTCTGTACTTATGGGTACAGGGTTTCATTCTTTCAACCTCCATTTACCAACTGTGTGACTCTGAGCAAGTCAATTAATTAAACAATCCTGTTATTAAGGATACAGGATTTGATTCCTTCTACCTTCATTTGCCTATTGTGCAA